>NW_020220624.1:0-12398 GCF_003070985.1 Temnothorax curvispinosus | reverse complement strand
AAGTAACACTCGCGTAAACGTAGTATTTGTCAAGAAATGACGAACCAATAAAAAATTGCTACCGTATAGCCAGACTAGAGGGATTCTACCGTCTATTGATATACATCTGCGCGTGCGCGTGTGCGTGTGTGTGGTGTGTGTGTGTGTGTGTAGCCCGCTTTACTGGTGAGACCATTCAGGATGAGGAAGAGATACGGGCGGAGGGGGAAGAGAAGAGAGAATTCGGTGATATGCTCGCGCAGAGCGAAGGGAAGCGAAGTTCGGCTCGTGCATGACGTTGATTTTACGATGGGGGAAGGACTGGAAGAAGTTTGACGACGAAATATCACGAACAGTAGGATTCGAGAGAGGGGGGGGAAAGGCGCGCGCATGCGCATGCGCACACCGCTTGGTGATGCTTCCCGGTGCGCGCGTAGCGTAACCACGCTTCTCACACGTCGCCGTATGCGCCATCGAGTCTGAATATTGTTGCGAACAATTGCCGCCGTAACAGTAGTTATACAGTTCCCTTTGAGAACGCGCGCGCGCGCAAAGATTACTGTGGTTAAAAGTTTCGAATTTCAGAAAGAGGCGGGCGTTTAAGTGAAGCTCTGTCACGGGCAATTAAAGGAGAGGGAGACCGAGTTTTCTCTTTCATTTTGGAAAAACAAGTGGCCGGATTGAGTTGTCGGCGTTGCTCTTAACACCACGTTTGACGACCGTGGCTTTTTTCCCCAATTTCAACATTGACGATATCGACTCTGGAAAACCAAGGAGATTAAAAGAGGCGAAGGAATACCGTATCCGTAAAGCAGCGAAGATCTATTTTGGAAGGAGCAAACGGTTTAATTAAAACGGCGTCACTTTTGACACATTTGGCAACAGTGCCTTTCACTTTATAGACATTCGTTGTGTTAATTTGGAAAAGGGGAAATTAAGAAAGTGAAGAAGTATCATTAAGGAAGAAATATCTCTATTTTTTATAAAAGAAAAAACTCTGGCCCCGCTTTTGATATATTTGGCAACAGTGTTTTTCGTCGACATAGTTTCCATTAATTTTGGGATCCTCGAATCTCGATCTTTGTGATTCTTCGGCGAAACATGAAGCTGGTAGTTGGGAGCGTGCTCAATAAAATCGGCGATCATCATGACACACATTTGATGTTACTTTCGCGACGACTATACTTTTTGGACACTTTATCTACATCTGTGTTACTCCGTGGACTTCAGGCACGTCCAACTTCAAACATTAATCTTAATTTAGCATACCGCGCAACTTTATGGCGTTCGTCTGAGATTGTCTAAAATACGTACAAATCCTATTACATTATCGTTTTACATTTATAAGCAATTTTGATTTTTCAGTTTTGCATTTGCTGCAATTTCATGGCGTCTGTTTATATTGTGTGATATTTTCTCATAAGTGATATTTTTGTAAATTTTACGTTCGCGTTGAACTTCAATTTCCATGATTTGCATAAAGGTGCCTTTTCACGTTAACGCTCGACGCTCATTTTTAGCAAGTAAAAATCTTCAGAAATAATATCTTTTATTTATATATATATCCATAAAATATTATTACTTGAAGATATTACTTGAAAATAATTAATATTTTACGTATTTTGAAGTCTATGTTTGATTGTACTGGGACGATTAACGACGATTCAGCGACGACGCTGAATATTAAACAAATTCAACTTCATTTCTTTGACGCTAGCGTCAAAGCGAAACCACCACGTTCACCTTGTTGACGCTCATTTTCAGCGTCTCATGAATTGGCACCTTAAGTGTATTTTATGTGCAACAATTTTTTGAATTTATTTTTTTAATTTTAATTTTTAACTATTTTGAAATTATTTTAATTTTTAATGTCTGCTGCTTGTAGGATTTATATAAACATTTTTATGAATTATATTATTACATTTTGCGCGTTCTTAATTTTTATAAGCTTTATATTTATACTAAATATATATTAAAAAATCTTTAGTATGAAAATATGTATATGAGTATCTTGAGTCTTGGAAATATAATTCTAATGCAATTTTTAAAGAATGCTATTTAGTAATATATGTATATATACAGGGTGTAACAAAAAGGTTGTCCGCTACTTTAAAGGTAAATAGTACATATCAAAATAATGAAAAAAGTTTTTATTAACATGAACTGCAAATGCGTCTCCTATCGAGTTATGGGCATTACAACTTTTGATCTTAAATTCGGTTTATTAACGAACAGAATACGTTTTAAGCTGTCAAAATACGTATAAAAATTAAAGGTGTTTAAAATGGCATCCTCTTGCATGAACAATACCGAACATTGTTCGGTTCGGTACCAATGTGAACAGGATGGATGTGCAGAAATACATAATACGCCTGGTATCTTGGAACGTATTAAGGCGAACATGAGGAGACGAACCGTTCAAATAAGATTGTCTATTGGCTCCCTTTGAATCCTCCAACTTTTATCTCAAACATTTTTCCAATAAACCAACAGGGTAAAGTGCATATTTCGGATCAGATCCTAATTCGGATCAGCAAATTTGAAATGTTTCTCTAGCCGACTGTACCTATCATACGTGAATTTTTTTTCACTAATTGTCTATATCTATAAGAGATAGCTATAGACGATAGTGAAAAAAATTCACATATGATAAATACAGTCGGCTAGAGAGGCATTTTAAAGGTGATCCGAATTAGGATCTGATCCAAAATATGCACTTTACTCTACTTTCTGAGATATTTGGCGGAGATAATTGACACACGAAATAAAACTCATCCTGTATATATTATACACATGCGTCATGCATATTATACTTGTAAAATAACATATGCAATTATTTTTATATATCATATAAAAGATGTATATTATATATACATAATATATATTATATATATATATATAAAAAAAAATATATAAATATATATATATATATATATATTACGAGTTTCTACTGATATAAAATCATGTTATAATATATATACATGTATTAAATTACAGAAACGATAGTGACGTGCATAGTGAGCAGGATGTTCAGTTTTCACAAACCAAAGGTGTATCGATCTAGTACAGGCTGCTGCATTTGCAAAGCCAAATCTAGCAGGTAAAAATATTATTAAACATATGTATGTGTATGTATAACATATGTGTGTGTATATATATTTTTTTTATTGTATAAATATATATATATATTTGTACAATAAAAATAAATTATAATAATACTCTATAGTTATTAATTGTTATTTTAAATTATTATTATAATTTATGTTGATAATAAGATTCTATATAATTAAATGTTATTATTTAATAAGAGTTAATATCATGATACATTGATACTACAATATTACACATGTATTTTATTATTATAATAAATCCTTGTAAATTCTTTTACAGTTCGAGATTCACAGATAGTAAAAAGTATGAGGATGACTTTATGCTATGTTTTCAACTTGATGAGAGGCGCAGCGGAGAGATATGTAATGCATGTGTACTTCTAGTAAAAAGATTTAAGAAGCTGCCTCCGGGAAACGATCGCAACTGGAGACATGTCAGTATCTGATAATGGATATTCTTATTTTTATCATTTGAATTTTGATGTTGCAAATACAGTATAAGTACCACAATTCATTATCTAATAACTTTTAGATTAATTCTTGCTTTTGAGTCTTGTTTTTATCACAGTATAAACAAATAATTATCTACTCTAAATTTTTCCTCTCCCTTATATGTGGAAGGTGCAAGATTCCAAATCTTTTGCTTGACAAATGATTGCTGCAATATGAAGATATCCATGATTTAATATTTTAAACTATTATATTACATTAACATTTAGATTGCAAATTTTTCTTAAAAAGAATTATCTTTGCAGGTTGTGGATGCCCGTGCTGGTCCTGGAATTAAGTCGCTAACAAAATTTAAGGCAAAAAATAAAAGGAAACTTAAAGATAAACCTGACAAATTTGCTAAGAAGAAACATGTCTATGTAAAAACAGAAGCAGATCGGGAACAAAGCCCATCGATAAGCGATGATTTGAACGGTTGGTTAAATAGAAATTTTGCTTCTTAATCTAATATATCAGTGGTCGGAATAATATTACTTTTGAGGCAATTTTCGAGAACTACGCCTACTTCTCTTCCCTTACCTCTCCGACGAGCTCTACAACGGCCGAGTGGAGAACAGATTAATAATTAGGAAGAGTGACCCTCGTACACTCCTGCGAACATGTGATAATCCCAGATGCTTGAGCGACACGCTTGTAAGGCTCGCCGGCCGAGCGGAGAGGTAAGGAGAGAGAAGTAAGCGTAACTCTCGAAAATCGCCTTGAATGTGCAAATAATTCCGACCACAAAATATATGATTCAACATTTAGAAAATATATTAAAAAGAAATTATATAAATAGAAATAGAAATTGATTTCTCAATAATATATTATTGCTAATATTTAATAAACGTATTAACAGTTTTTATTTTTTGATATTGTAGAAGATTATAGATTGGCAGACAGTAAAGCTTCGAGCAGATCGGACAGTATTTCGGACGACGACGATGACATTGGCGCTAACGAAAAACAATTAGATCTCGTTCAAGATCAGGATGTGAATAAAGACGATATTAATTTCTTAGATTTATCTTATTACAAAAGGTAATGGTAAAATTATATAATTTTTACAAGTTATTAAGATGATAATAAGAAAAATTTTTTGTTGTCTAAGAATTTTAGAAATTAACATTTAATATTAATTCTGTAAAAAGATTAAGTATTTGAAAAAGGCAGATAAAATAAATGGTGAAAATTTTGAAGAATTTAAAAAATTTTAAGCAGGAGCCTTAAGAATATATTTTATATGCATTTGATAGATGATTTAACATATATTATGTTTCGAGTTTATATATTCACATCTTTGAATATTTCTTATATTGCAGATATGTATCTCAAATATTTCTCATATTTCCATTTGCATATATTATATATATATTTTTGTTTTACAGAGAAATTATTTGCTGTGGCAGCATTTTCAGAGGCGTCAATGGTGAGGTCATAATGTATCCATCTCGCCTGAAACCTTGCATAAACATTGCCAGACGACAGCTTATTACTTCTTTAACAGTCGCCAGTCCCACTCACAGTTCTGCGTCCACCAGCCCTGTCCATGGTGTTGAATCGCCATCGTCAAGTCCAGATACAAGTTCAAAACAAACGAAGACCGATAGTGACTCTTCGTCCGATTCCGGTTACGACGAATCCTCTAATCAGGGTGAGAGCAAAATAGCGAAGAATGTTCAAGTTCAGGCAGATGTGAAAATGATAGAGAAAGCTGTAACACCTATAGAACTTGATCAGTTATCAAGTTGCAAAACCTTACAATCTGTCAACAACGTGATTAATCAGTCACTTCAGTCGGTCTCCAATTAATGTCGGCCCTTTATAGAGGGTTAATTTATTCCTTTACTTATGAAGACACATACACACACACACGTATACAGGGTGTCTGTTAGATAATTTTTTAATCACAGTTTTCAACAAAACTTTTAATCTGGAAAATTTTACTTTGGCACTAACTTCAAAGTTTTTAGTTCTATGATACATGAAGTAGATTTTTGACATCTGATTCTTGCAGTTTACTTTACTACCTTCGAGTTATTTTCTTAAATCTTGAAATATCCTTTGAATTTCAATTTAGAGACGACTTCCTCATGGAGAATATTCGAATTTTAATTCTATAATAGGCTTTGAAAATCCTACTTTACTTATATTTAAATTATTTTTCATTATGTTACTTTGCATTGTTAATACATGAGGATAATTAAATAATAATAATACAAAAAAAGTTACTTTAGAAAAGAACTTTTTTCAGGATTTTCAGGATTTAAGGGAGATGTTTTGTATGTTTAATCAATTCCAATACATAAAAGGAATACTTAGCAATGATGAAAAATTTATCTCGAAAGTGAGACTGTTTTTAAGTTGTGTTCAAAACATGTCCCTAGAAATCTATACAATTTTTTTTACCGAAAACATTTTTTTCTAAAATTAATACATCTCATACCAAATACAGTAATTTGTTGCAGTATAAACGCGTCACCCTGTATGACTATAAGCTGAAGTTAATTAAGTATATACTATCTCCGGGCAGCCAATTGGTTCTGAAAGAATTTCAAACCTTCGCTTTGGAGGTTTAAATGCCATTTGGATGCAATTTATTGTGCTAAGGATAATTATAATTAATTACAGCGATGAATGGACGTAAACCGCCATTTCTCGAGACGATAATTTTTAAGTCTTATATTAAGCAATATAAACACATCAAAGTTCTGTGATGATATTGTAAAGTAAGAGACGCTCAGAATTCTTATGCCGAACTGCGATCCGAGCTGGCGGTTTACGTACTCGCTTTTTTAACACGTCAAGTGCCACCGCTTAAGGGGAGAAACATACGTAGGGTGTGCTGAGACAACCAAAGATAATGTCACGATAAAAAAAATCATGATAAAGCAATGAAACGTTAATATTTACAAAATTTTCTCATTTAAAATTGAATATTAAGTTGTTAAAATGTCGACATTAGAAAGTTTCACGGAACATTCCCTTATAAATTTTTAAAGCTTATTTTCTTAGATTTAATTCTTTTAATATTCTTAGATTTCAAGGTTTTTGAATTCCTCGCATTTAATAAAGATGCGATTATTCTGAGAACAGTTGAAAAAAATATTGGACTTTTTCCTCTTTTTTTTTTTTGTTTCTTTAAACTAAAATTCGATAGAAAAACGAAATTTCATGTGTAACGATTTAGTAATTGACTCAATTGTGAAGATATATTGTGTAAAAAATTGGAATTTTAACGCTTTTGTCGAGAGAAAACTAAATTGACAAACAAAACATTTTTTTGAAAGAATATCTGATGGTTGTTGCGGGATACCTCGTAAAAGTTCCAAGCTGCCAATCGATCCTCGTCTGGGTTCAAAAAAGAAAGAGAAGGAAACGGGGGAAAAAGCGGAGATTTCTTGTATTTCCTTCCAGATCATGATGCTCCATGACGTAAACTAATTGTTAGCGGTCATCTCGACGACCCAGATCGATAGCAATAAATAAATGCAAACAATTGTATAGCGAAGCGATTGATAAAGTCTGTTTTTAGTCTATATTGAGACAGTATTAATAGAAAAATGAAAGATCTAGATAGAAGAATTGAAAGTGGCAATCAGATTGGCAAACTGGACCAGCGAATCTTTGTTTGATAAATAATTTTAGAGAATATGATACTTATATACAGAAACATTTCTATGGAAATAAGAAAAGACGAAGAGAAGAATAAATAAGTAAAAACTGTTAGTTCCTAGTTAACAAAGAAGAGATGGGCATGCTTCGATCACACGTTTAGCGCAAAATTTGTTCAATTCTCATTTTATATAGGACTTTCACTGTTTTTGCATTGTCAATGGATCAATTTGGAGTTGATTTTTCTATAACGGAAACGAAGAACCGACTCTAAATCAATTGTAAAATTTATAAATTAAGAATGTTTGAGCTCATATAAAAATCGAGGGATACATTTTTATTGGACAGAGAAAGGAAAATAATCGGAAATGGTTGTTTGACATAAATTGGTTAATCATTTTCGACTGTTCTCTTTAGCGCTAAACACGAAGGAAAAACGGGCTAAAAAGATGTACAAGCCGAGTACCTGCTGAAAACAAGCCGCAACTGTGGGGTTGTTTTCAGAATTTTTTTCTATTTTTATTACACGCACAAAAAGAAAGGAGGACCGACTATTTGATGAAAATCGTGTACGATTCGAAAAAAAAAGATCGACATAAGATCTGCTAAAGACAGGATTTATATATCCGTGGAACCGATAATTTATGGGGATTAATTAAGCCGAAAATTGGTCCGAAAATTCGTGGAATTAACAATTTTTTAACATACGTAAAAATTTTATTTTACTTAATTAATTTTTTAAAATATGCAAAACATCACATATTCGGTGATGTAAAATACTTAAGGGGATGCTGGAGCCGTCTGTATAACCGACAAAATTACCATTTTCTATGTTATCGACTATATCTGTCCTTGTATAGACAAAGATATAGACAAGGATAGCACGCTACATTGCACGCACACATACGATGCACATCGACATTATACTTTTATATTACGCTTCCAAATCTTGATTTGGAGGGTTTATCGATGTTTTTCTTGTTGTGCAATTCGGGGGAACTTGTTTTCGCGTTCGTACCAATGGTATATCTCTTATATGAAATACATCTTGTGACGAGCTGACAGCTCGCCGCAACTCGAGACGCCATATTGGGATAAAAGTAGGATAAAGAAATCTGTACTTCCGTAATTTTTTCTCGTTTTCTATATAAAATCGGAGTTCCCCCGAATCATTAATGTATGTACTGCAATTCTGGAGAAGGATTTTTAATTCTGTCAAATTAATACGACGCTACGTGCCGACAAAAAATGCCGGTAAAACAGACGGCTCCAGCATCCCCTTGTACTAAAAAAATTTATTGTATATTTTTATTATGCAGATGCAACGAACCACGGATTTAGAAATCATTATATTTCAAAAAGGAAGGAAAATGTAATGACTCTTGGCTTGAAAGTTGGATCTGATATGATGGGAAAGTATGTGCAATAATATTGTCGAACCCGTCCAGCACTAAGCGAGTCATTATTTTTTATATTATTCAACAAGAATCGAGCTGCTCATAAAATTCTTTTGAGTATAAGAATCAAAATTATTGAGATTTGGCGGTTATTGTAGTGGACTCAAAATAATCTTGTTTTGAAATTTAATAAAAAGATTAAGATAAATTAAATGTGATAAAATTAGATTATATTATATATTGAGATTTAAATTATAAAAATTAAAAGACATAAATTGATGTTAAACTTAAAATCATGACCGGCGATTATGCACAATTATTCAAAATTTTTGACAATCAAAGTTTTTAAAAAGATTATGGGTCCACCGTTGAGTCGCGAAATATTGCCGAGAAATACGTGGGGAAAAAAGCTCGTTTATTGCCCATCGGACTTGCGAAGGCTCCGACAATCGTATAATAATGTAACAGGAAGCGATAACAGTTTTTTCATAATCAAACATCGAAAAGTCTGATCTATCAAAGGATAACGCTAATCAATCACCTTTTCCCGTGATAGATCACATTTGTACATTCTTGTATGATCTCTATCATTTCTCTTTATTCTGAGATATAATATTGATAATTATTATTGTCTTCTCTTACTATGATTTATCGTAGTTAATATATGCGATAATCGAGGCTGGATCATATAGCAAGAAAAATATAAATTTATATTTAAATTAAATTTAGCATTAAATATTTGTTATAAATATTTAAATATAAATCTATATTTGAATTGAATTTAGCATTTAAATGTATTTATGAAGCTAATAAGCTCGGTAAAACTCAGAAAGCGGGTATGATTCCGTCTAGATTACAAAACAAATAGTTTTTTTTTATTTATTTATTTCATAAGTCGACTTATTTTTACTACTAAACATAATATTCCTTTTTTTATGTAAATTTATACGTACATTGTATGCACATATATTTTTATATGGCTCAGTGATCTTTACTTCGTGATTTTTTTAACACTGCCAGAAAATAAATGCGGTTGTCAATGAGAGATAACGGGAATTGCAATGGCTGGCAATATATCGTGCAAGTTATTTATTTCTCATATCCTTAAGTGACGAATTAGTATTAATTACTAATTTTGGCTATTAAATTGGTATTAATTAATTAATATTTTTAAACATTATTAGTATATTAACGGTATCTATATTAATTAATTGATATCAATTGTTAGTCAATATATTAATATTCATTCAAATAAATTTTATCAACCATACTAAATTTAAAAGAAATCGCAAAATGTTTTCACATTCAAATGTGGTGTGATAAATGGCGTATCAATATAACAGAAAAGTATTCGAATATATTTAGGAAAATATTCGAGTTTTAATGAAATGGAGGAAAAACGATTAAAATGTAAATTCAAATTTTATTTATCAGAGGATATATATATAAAGATATATGATACTGTATAAATATACACAAGTATATGATACAAAAATTTACAATGGAGTAGATAAGATATGATACATGGAAAAATACAAAATATATGAACACATGGTATAAAAAAACAATAAAACTGTAAAATTTTATACATGTAATATATCGCGGAGACAAACTGTAAAAGGAGCGAAAAACCAACGAAGCTATTTAAATAAAGAAACTTTTAATATACTGCAAATTTAAAGTCGCAAATTGTAAAAAAAATTCTGCAATTCTTAAATTGTATAATTGTGTAATGCAGTTTTTACAGTAAAAAACGTTTACAATCTTAAAAAGTCTTTTAAAAAGCAGATACAATTAAAAGTTATACTTGGAATTTATTGTAAAAATGTCATTTATATATCATGATTTTATAGTTCTGAAAAATTATTTCTCTTAAATTTTATTAATTATAATGTTTGGAAATCCAAAAATCCTCCTTATCAGTTTATCCGTCGATATTGATATCGCCGAGACATCATTTAAGAATTTGCACAAATTATTATCGTTCATCAATTATTGGGATCTCAACATAGCAAGCATATTTTTTTATTTTTACGTAATTGATAATTCGCGAGAACACACGCAACAGTGGCGTTTATTATCGAGTGAAAAATTTTTCAAGTCTATATAGTTGTATCAGGTTGATCGAAAAGTTACGCGTATCTCTTTTATTTGTTTTATTTTTAATCAGAGAATTTTTAGATCAATCTGGAGGGATAAAATAATAAATAATTTATATTATGATGTAAACTAGATATATTATATATTAAATAATAAATTTGATTATCGTAATAATAGGGAAACAACCAGATTATATTCACGAAAATTTTGATATATGCATTTTCTACATAGTTATTTGTAAAATATACGTATTTTACATATATAATAATATAATGTTCGCTGTAATTAAATTAAAGCGCGTGTTCTCGCGTGTTATAATTCGATCTAAGGACAGAAAATCTAAGCGAGCAATGATCTATCGGAAAATACGTGCAGCATAATTTACATCTCTCGCGTCTTTGCAAAAGTTTCGGGATTTCTTTTTTACTTTTATACTATAAAATTTATAACTAAATATAAAAATAATGGATCTGTATATATATAGGCTGCTAATAGCGCGCTCCCCGAACGCAGCCATAGAGAGTTGAATTATACAAAAATCAAGCGTTTTATATAAGAAAATTTAAAGACATTGAAAAACGTTTTTACATATACAGGCTGTTTTAAATTTTGATAAATTTATTTTAGATATATTTTTTATATATTTTAAATTTATAATAAATTTATTAAAATAAATTACTCTAACTACTTCTTGAAATCCTGCAATCTTTAAATGTTAATTTTTAATAAACGTTAACTGAATTACTTGCATGTACAAATGTAAATTCAATTTTAATATGTAAAGTTCTCAATGAGTTAGTTAATTGAATTAGATTATATCAAAATTCTCGAAGTTATAATATTTTGAAAAATTCGTGGAAATAAAATAGGAGTAAAAGAATGCAGGAATTTTATTTAGACAATTTTGTAATAGATTTTTATGTACATTATAAGAAAATATATCGGCATATTTTCCATTTAGAATAAATATATCTCAACTTTCAAAATTTCTACAAATTTCGAAAATCCTGAAGCTTTTGTGAAGAATTTAAGCAAAGATTAAGGATAAAATTTCGCATAAACATTAAAAATAACGATTATGAGACTGACCAATGTATTTAGCGGGTAATTTTTTTTTACAACAACATGTATGTATAAATATATGAATATCTCTGAACGTGCGTGTGTGCATAGAGATTAATCGGTTAATTTTTCATTTTTGCAAATATTAATCGCAAAACTCAAGTTACAACATGAGTGACGACTGCTATAAAATTAATATATTATTATTAATATATTATATTGATCAAGAAATTCATTCGTCTTTCCTACAGCTCTTACGAGTAAAGTTAATAATAAAATAATTATAAATGTAAAATAAAAAAGCGATAGATGATTGATAAAATACGAATGGACTTTTTGATCAAAGGAATCTCTACATTTATATATATATATATATATATATATATATATATATATATATATATATACACACACACACACACACACACACACACACACACACACACACACACATATACGCGCATTTGTATATATATAAAATAATTCCAATCATTGTGTAAAATTAGGAATATTATACATTGTGTATATTTGTAGGGGATATTATTAATATTATCATTATATCGCGCTTGCGTCGGCGATAATCTCGTCGGTTCTCGGTTGGCCGAAAGCATTCTTTTCGAATTTTGGCCGGAATGTTGTGCAACGG
>NW_020220623.1:0-1050 GCF_003070985.1 Temnothorax curvispinosus | reverse complement strand
GCCGTCTGGGCGGCCATGAAGGCTAAACGGAAGCTCGGAATGGGTTTGAAAATAAAGGCGAAGGCGAAGGCGAAGACGCAGACGAAGATGAAGATGAAGAAGAGAGCGGATTCGAAAAAACGGATACTTCCGGCAGCGAAACGCGGTGGTATCTTGCCCATTCTACCGTTGTTGGGAGTTCTCGGTTCGTTAGTCGGGGGTCGCAAAGACTGTAAACGATAACAAAGTCGCGCGACGTCAGCTGGAAGAACTTAAACGACACAATCGCGCCATGGAAGGTCACGGACTTTATCTCGCTCCGTACAAACGCAGACGGGGAGTCTCGAGTAAAAAAAAAAAACGTCGAAGAAACGCTAAAAATTCCGAAAGGTGTAACTACCAACGTACAACTGCAACAACTTGTAAAGCGTATGCACATTCCATATTTTAGAGGTATTTTTATGCGTACTACCTTACCGATGGATGGAGTGCGTCAAAACGAGAGTGGCATCGTGAATTTGGATAACGCTGAGGGACCGGGTACTCACTGGGTGGCATACGCGAAGAGGGGAGATCGAGCCATATATTTTGACAGTTATGGCAATCTTCGACCGCCGAGAGAATTGGTGCTGTATCTAAAGAACAACGTGACGCAAATCGAATACAATCACACACCTTATCAACGATACGATCAGAGCAATTGTGGACAACTATGTCTGCGCTTTCTACAGACGGTTGATGCTCAATTTAAATCCTGGCGTTGCATTGTTTGAACTCAGTATTCATTCAAACATGTCACTGAAATTTACGCTCACCGGCAAGAGTAGCATCCTCGCGGTAAGCTACTTTTCCACTGTAGATTTGAGCGACGGTGATTATGAGCTCGGTCTGATAGATTTCGAAACCTATTACACGATACCGAATGTAAATTCTTCGAACAATAAATTCTACTTTGACGACAAGGAGATTACCGTTCCCGAAGGATCATACGAACTGCGTGATATACACACGTATTTGAAACAATCAATTTTACAATTGGACCAATCCAATAATATTGCGAGAAAGAAACAT
>NW_020220622.1:91261-97952 GCF_003070985.1 Temnothorax curvispinosus | reverse complement strand
CGTGCCAGAAGAAGAACCGTCTCGCCAACGCCGTACGCCTATTGGTCAAATTTTCGTTACACTTTTCGTGTCGCACAATCGAACTTACTACCGTACCAAAGAAGTTTCACTTCCGTTACACTTTTTCGTGTCGCGAATCGAACTCACTACCGTGCCTAAAAAAGTTTTACTTTAAAATACACAAGTGTTTAAATTTGTGTTTCACATACGAACATAATCTAGAGACGCGGTGGCTGCTCGATGGCAAGTATTACAAAGGAAAAAAAATTCAAGAAGATTTATAGCACAAAATTTACATTATACATCTAAATAAAAATATTTGTACCTGATCGATCTTCGAGATCTTCAATTTCTACTATGACGTCGCTATACAACCGGGGCAGTTGTTCTTTTTTGAACCATCGAAAATCGAGCGCGTAATCTTTTTGTACCCAGCCACAATCAGTCGGGTCCAAATCACCAACAGGATTTTTTTCGTGAGCATTCTTGTTATACACAAAGTCCTCAGAAGGTGTTCCGTTAATTCTGTGCGACATGGGGGCAAATTTGAAGCGTCAAAATTGTGGAGCGAAGGTTTGAAAGATGCGGCAGTGTTCGAGACGTATGTTTTTAAGAAAATTTCGTATCGTCCCTCATTAACTTTGTAACGATGCGCCCCTTACGTCAAGGCATCGTCCCTGGCTGCCACCCGCCGGATGCCGCCCGACCAATCCTACGTCGGGCGAGGACAGGGCGGTGCGCCCACAACTTTTTTAATCTTTTGAAACGCACCGTGTGCGCGGGAAATCCGCCGCACCGGTGCTTTCCCGCACGACGCCGACGAGCGCCGAAGCGAGCCGATCCCCGCCGAAGCGAGCACACGGGATCGCGCCGCTCCCACCACCGCGCCATCGCCTGACGATCGGCCTCCCTCCTGCCAAGCTCGCCGCGCCCGAGCGGTATAAAAAGCCGGCGCGCTCGACGAAGAGACACTTTGTCTCTACCACGGCTCTTCGCTACTCCTGACGAAGCCTACCTTCCGAATTCTAGGGCGACACGCAAAACGAGGTCCAGCGTTCGGGCCTCTACTGAGGGTTCTCAGAGTGTCTCCGTGCTCCCTCACACTTACCCCGACGGCCACGGCACACGGGGTCGAGCGTGCTCGGCTCGTAGCGAGGGTTCTCGTGACCATAACCCCGGGATTCCGCAATCTTCCGGTGTACATATCGCGCTCCCGCCCACGTTATCAGCCTTCTCGATATACCGCACCGGGTGCACCCGCACCACGGTGCCGCGCCGCGACCGTAGAGTACTGTACTTCCGTTCGTATATCGTATGCCGCGTTTCAGTATTTCCTGTATGCCGCCCAGTGCACCAGCACTGTCGATAATTCGTATATGATATCTGTAACCGCGTTCCGTCCGTATACCATATACCGCGTTTCAGTACTCCCTGTATGCCGCCCCGTGCACCGGCACTGTCGATCGATATTCGTAAATGATATCTGTAACCGCGTTCCGTTCGTATGTAATATACCGCGCTTCGTTCTGTTCTCGTAATCTACTGCGATGAACTCCGTTCGTATGTAATATACCGCGCTTCGTTATGTTCTCGTAATCTACTGCGGCGAACTCCGTTCGTATGTAATATATCGCGCTTCGTTATTTTCTTATACTGCGACGAACTCCGTTCGTATGTAATACACCGTGCTCTGTTATTTTCTTGTAATATACTTTGTATACCGCATCTCGAGTGGAATAAAGTAAAGGAATACGTGTGTATCGTAAACTGCCTACTGTCTCTGGGCCTTTCATCGAACTCCCGATCCAGTAAGCTAGGCCGCGTTCGATATAAAGTCAGGTCGTTACAACTTTCTTCGTTTTCTTAACATTGTACAAACGACATACGAATTCTTCCACTATATCAAAAGCGGGCTTACAAGTATCAACATCAACATTCCCAATGGTGATAAGAGCTCTTTGAAATTTCTCGCACTTTAATAATAATTGTTCGAAAGGTGTTTTTTTACCTTTTCGAAAAAATGAGGGATTATAATCACAACCGGTGATAGCGTGAGAACCAGGTAAGGAACTACAAATCAAAGGTCCCACCTTCGAATAAATTTGCGAAACATCAATATAGCGACGTGTATTGCCAGTACCGAACTCGATCCAAATCTTGAGAGAGCTCTGCAGAAATTCCATATTTTCGAGCATGATAATCAAGACGTCAGTATCAGCGCAGCGTATGACGACATTGGCGCGTATTTGAATTTGGCAAGCGTGATAAATGATTTTGGTATCGGCTTCTTCGTGCATCTCACAAGATAAATTTTCATTTATTGTCCGAATCACATGTTCATTCTCAACGCGGAATTCGTAGCATTTGTCATGGTTGACATTGATTGTTTTATTGCCAAAAAATGGTGCCATTTCATGATTCGCCCAATGTTTAATAAAAAAGGTCACCAATGCCTCTTTGAATTTCATGTTTTTCATCTCTTTTGCGAAATCCGAGGGTCGTACTTGTTGCGGTTCAGAGATTTGATATTCGTGCTGCGTTCTTCCACGAAGAATGCGTTCTGCATCTTTGATAGAAGGTGTGAAGTATCTATCAAAATTTAGATCTATTCTTTCAGCATCTCTTTGGCATACGTAATATAAAAGTTTTTTTGACAAATCACCGAACGTCCGAGGTAGTTCTTTTAGTGAATTAATGAGAAAAAATTCATCGATAATTATAATGTCAACTTTTTCTGGGTCTTCAGAAATTACTTTCGACTCTAGTATTTTCACTAATTGTGATTTATCGGTCTTACAGATTGTTCCATCCATGTGAGGAAGCGATAAAGGTACAGGTGTTATCGGATAGCACAGCACTTTTTCAATGTCAATATTGTTATTTGTTGATAATGCTAGCAGACATCCGAATAAGTCTCTTTGCAGACGTACTTCCTTCACTTTATCCGCAACCACAATTTTTTTTTTTTTTTTTTACGGCTTTGGCAAAAGTATGAACTTTATTTTTTTTAATAGGTAATTTATATTTTTGGGGGTTTTCTCTACATTTGGAGATGAAGGTTTCACGGGCAAGGTTTCCGTTTTTTTCAATATTTATAAGAAATTTATCAATATCAAGTGTGGCAACTTCTCCGTTTGTTATGTTAAATAACTTGTCCTTGTCCAATGTTGGATCAAACGGATTCATATATTCGTCGATCGATGAGTCAAATTTTTTTTCATGACGCTATTTTTCAATTTCGATGCTACATCGTCATTCTTTTTCAATCCAGTTTCATTCAAAATGTGAGAAATAATGGTCGTCCGAAGCCCATGGCTTTTTGCCCATCTTTGTCGAGCAGAAATAGAGTTGGTCATACTTGTTATACTCCTAGCTGCATCCGCGTTGATTGTCTGCTCAAGTGTCAAGTCAATGGAAATTCGGTTGAATGATTTCTTTGTTCTCTTCACACCTAAACAACCTTTCTCAAACTTTTCTTTTAATCCAAGATGCGTATTGTCTACATTCAATAGCTTGTCACGGTATAGTACCATTGCTCGAGAATAGTTAGGCTGATTGAACATGAAAAATAAATTCGTCAATTTTGGCAGAATGTAGACAAACATTTCAAAATTTGACGTACGGATACTTCTTTCCAAAATCAGATAGTAATCTATCAAATTTATGTAAATCATGAAGAACTGAGCTGTTTTACCATGATCCCCTTGAAGGGTTTTTATCCTGTAACTTTTGTAACTTTTTAATAATTGGCGCAGTTGCTCGTCTTCAACCTTTGGATTAGAGGATTTCAATTTCTTCAAATTATCAATTGTTTGTTTAAGGCTGTCATTAATCAAAATTTTTTTTTGCTCAAAAATGTTTTGAAGTGGATAATCTGCAAGCCCAATGATGCAATGGGATGTTGTCTCTTGCACCGGTTGAAATTAGTACCCATTAAAAATCCATTTATTGAACCACCGGCAATTATTCCACTGTTTTCCATGACGTCTGTTAATCCGCTGTTCTCTATGAATTTTCCGACTGTCTTAAAAAAGTCCATCATCACATGAAACATCCCAAGATGTATAAATACTCTGTCAAATGTCGGTTTTTCAGCAGATTGAATTGCAAAAGCAACTTTAGCTACTTGTAAATCGTAGGAGACCTGTATATACTCTGCTTTACATTCTGCAGCGATGGTTTTACTCACGCATAAGGTTTCTTTTACTACTGCAGTATCTGTAGGAGATATGTTGATAGGAGTTAAATACTGCTACTTTCTGTATTGGAGATTTATCGTCGAAAATCAGAGTATTAAACCCGACCCACATTGGCGTGGCGGTAGCTCCCAAAGTATGTGAAAACATCCACGCGCGGTTTAAATACTTATACTCCGTAACATCGTCAAGTACTTTCAATCGCGTTTCTGCCTCTAATGTTTAAAATTCCTCGATAATTTTTGGCTTTTTACCATAAGGCGTGATTTCGGGTAGCACAGCGTCGAACGTTCTCCTCTTCCTTTTCCTCGAAAATTGACCAAAAACGGGATCGACACTCGTCAAATCGATATCGGTGTGAGCATCTGTCGGTGTGGATGCTTCTTCTTCAGAGTCGTCAGCATTCTGATATATAATACCCACGGTGCCATGGAGGGTATCTTTTCCTGTGAGAGTCTCAACGAATCGGTCGTAATTGTCGAAAGCGACTCCTGTACTGAGATTGGGTTTTTTTTTATTTCCGCAGGACAAACTTCATCTCGATTAGTTAAAGATAACGTTGCTTCAGTTTTTAATTCAAGCTGTTGAGTGTAGCTGATACAATGTCTGAATCGATTTAGCAAATTGATGATTTGTTTGCTATTCGTAAGACTCTTTATTGCTATTCCCAGACACACGTGTTTTGACGTCTTTAAATTGCCATTCGTGGTGGCGATGTCCTGTGCTATCGACGAAATAACAGTTTTTTTTCGGGTCGTGTCCTCTTCGAAGAGTACGGTCACCACAAATGATTGTCTGCAGCAAATCATAAAGAGAATCCGGAAGAGCTTCGCATTCTCCTTGAATAAAATGTTGTGCAGATAATGTATCCGGAAATTCTTTGTTGTTAATTTTTAAAATAGCAGATCGTACAGCATATGCAGCTTTGTATATAATTTCGTTACTTTCGATTTTTTTCAAAATATCGACATTCGGTGGAACGCTACATTTAAATGGCACTATAATTGTTTTATTTTTGACCATCAAAAATTTAACTTTGCCGTTAAAAGTATTCAAAATTTTTTTTTGCAAATGCTGCGTTGAAAAGAAATTCGGACGGTCATCATCTGGTATGCTTGAATATTTTTCATTAAGATATTCTATATACAAAGATCGGATGAAGTTGTATAAAAAGAATTCCTTTTTTTTTAATAATGTGCAATAAAATGTAGGTGCACAACTGTTCAAACGCAGAGGTGTGGTAATCGCTTTTGTCATGCCAAGCTTTTGGCGATTTCTGTTGGCTTTTTATCTGTCTGCATTTTGCAAAATAGTCAATTTTACAAAAATTGTGATACCTTACAGTTTCAGAAGCAGCCGCTATTTTATCCAAAGTTGAGCTATCATCAATTTCAGTCGTTTTGTCTTTTACGGTTTCCAACCACTGTTGTGTTTTTGACACAGTGGGCATTTGTATCCGCCCTCGCACCGTTTTCCTTCATTTGTTACAAAAAAAACAACCTTCCTCTTCGTTGCCAGCATCATCTTGTTCTTTCGTTGTTTCTGGAAATTGTACGCTAAAAAAGGTTGAAACTTTTACGATTCAAATAACATGAATAAGATAATACATTATAGTCATAACTTGTAAAACTTTAACACTGTTAAAAAAAAATTATTTCATACAACTCAACTCATTATTTGTACATTATCCAGTTTTTCAGTACTCGGATGGAATGAATACATGTTTAATCGAAATAAATTTATTTGGCGCAACTATACATGAAAAATTACAGCGGCAATATTTTTATTATATCTCAAGAATATACTCGTACACAAAGAGCATAAAAACTGGAAATTACTGTTACACTAATAGAAACGAAAGACGACCTTGAATTTGTATGGTTATTACTAAGCAAAATGTAAATATTCGTAAAAAAAATTTTCCTATCTTAAGAAAGAGATTTTATTTTCTTTTCATCAAGATTTATATTCTGCTAAGTAATAATCACAAAAGTTTAAGGTTGTAACGATGCGCCCCAAAACGCATCATTCCCGGCGAGCATCAGCCGGATGCCGCCCGGCCGAACACCCGCCGGGCGAGACAAGGCACGATGTGCCTTTTTTTAAACGATTCATCTCGCGTATCAGTCCGCAAACGGACTTAGCGCGGCAACCGACTTGAAGCGCCGAGCGGTGCCGAAAACGGCCGAGAGCCACCGAACGCAATCGCGGCGTCGAGGCGCCGTACTTCCCGAACGCTCCGCCGCTCCATCCCGGCGCGCGCGATTGCCGTCGCGTATACCCCCGCCACGCCGACGGGAGCGTCCCAGTTGCGCACAGAATAAATCGGACACAGCAGGTTGAATGAATCGGACACAGTGTCGATCGGACACAGTAGGAAACGGACACACGGTGGTTGCAATCGGACACAGTGCGGATTGGACACAGTGCGGATCGGACACAGTGTCAATCGGACACAGTAGGAAACGGACACAGTGCGGATCGGACACAGTGCG
>NW_020220622.1:86231-91251 GCF_003070985.1 Temnothorax curvispinosus | reverse complement strand
TGCGGATCGGACACAGTGTCGATCGGACACAGTAGGAAACGGACACATGGTGGTTGCAATCGGACACAGTGGGAGGGTGCAGGGGAGAAAAGCCTTCCTGTTCACGTGCGCTCACGCATGTAAGCCCCCTTGCACCCCTCCATGCATGTGCTTTATAATTTCGCTTTACAACTTAGCATGTACTTTATGTTGTAAAGCGAGGTCCACGCTGCCTACCGACGGGGTGGGTGCGGGGGAGGGGGGAGCCGAAGGCCCCCCTTGCACCCCCCGTGTGTGTGTGTGTGTGTGTGCTTCCCACGCATAATTAAACTAATGAAACTCCCAGCGTGAGACCTAACTGCTTGAATCGAGATGCTTGGTTATTCTGCACGATTGATTCATTTAAAATTGGCGCAGTTTTACATGCGCGTGCGACCACTGAGCATGCGCATGTGGCTGCAGGGCACGTTCAGTGTTGCTATATGTCGTCGGTATGACAGGAATCATAACCTGACTCCTGTCAACATTAACGATTAATATCTCGCGTCGCGGGGCAGAGCGACACTTTTTTCTGCCAGATTCTTTCGTTTCGTGCAAAAACGCGTCGATTGAGCGTAAGTTCATCAAAATCGGAGGTGTGGGGTGTAAACTGAATAATTACCCACATATATATTATATTGAGGTTAGAAAAACTGTCACGGAATAAGTTTATATTATCAATGTATCAAAGTGACATAAATACACTTACCTAAAATTTAACACATATTCTAAAAATTTAGTTAATTGAATAATTGAATAAAAGGTTACATAGATTACTTGAATAAAGGATTTACATATATTAGATTACTTATCGCCACTGTGTCCAATCGGCACTGTGTCCGATCCGCACTGTGTCCGATTGCTACTGTGTCCGATCGACACTGTGTCCGATCCGCACTGTGTCCGATCTGCACTGTGTCCGATTGCAACCACCGTGTGTCCGTTTCCTACTGTGTCCGATCGACACTGTGTCCGATCCGCACTGTGTCCGATCCGCACTGTGTCCGTTTCCTACTGTGTCCGATCGACACTGTGTCCGATCCGCACTGTGTCCGATCCGCACTGTGTCCGATTGCAACCACCGTGTGTCCGTTTCCTACTGTGTCCGATCGACACTGTGTCCGATTCATTCAACCTGCTGTGTCCGATTTATTCTGTGCGCAACTGGGACTCACTCCACGCCGACACGCCACCGCGGGCGTATATAAACCGAGCAATGTTGCTAGGTTTTAGATTCCGCCGTGAGCCAGCAAACCGATCCAACCGATTCCCCGCTGCTCACGAATCCCGAAATCCCACAGTCGAACAACCAGGAGGTAGAGAGTGTTCTGTGCCTCTGCCAAGTGAAGCATCTGGGCGGTTGACTCGAACTTCCATCCACGCACCTGTGACACCGGAGTGAACCAGGGTAAGAGAGTCCTTCTCTTACTCGCCAAGGGTCTTGGCCACCCGGTGCCGCCTTCCGCCTACACGATTCGGTGCGCCAGGAAATAGAGAGTACTTCTCTATCTCCGCTAAGGGTCTTAGCCGCTCGATATCGCGTCCAATCACGCTCCAGCGCTGCGCGCGCTTACCGCCGACGCGATCCAAGCTTACGATACCGCGTCGTCCACACGGTGGCCGTATACCGTCAGTGAGCCCGCGCGCCCGCCGACCCGCGAACGCCGCGATCTCTCTATCTATCACCGCCACCGTAATCACGCCCGCAATCTATTGTATATATCCGTTTACTCCGCGCTCTCTATTGTATATATCCGTTTACCCTGCGCTCTCTGTACATCACCGCCGTTATAATCACGCCCGCGATCTATTGTATATATCCGTTTACTCCGCGCTCTCTGTATATCGCCACCGTCGTAATCACGCCCGCGATCTATTGTACCGTCTACGCGATCACCTCGATGTATTCACGGTAACTGAATAAAATCCTATTTTGTTTTGTTATATCTTAACCGAGTCTTGTGTCTTCCTCCGCGCCTACTCCGAACCCTGACCCACTGCGAGCAAGATCCGCGCTTCGGAAGCTAGGTTGTTTTAAGGTTGTCTCCTGTTTGTATTCACGGAGAAAAAGTTACGGTTGCTACAACAGAATAATGCTGTTAATTTTCGCCCATCCATACAAAAGGGTTATGGAAACCATAGTACTCTGGAAGTGACCTATGGTTTCCATATGGTTTCCATATGGTTTTTGCGACCGTGCGCAAGCGCGGCTCGCATCGCAGAGTCCCAGGCGCCTAAGGTGGTGCTGCGGCGCCTTTCCGAGGAGGCGGTGCGGCAGTTGGCGAGGCAGGCGGAGCCGGACAGCGCGGCCGTGCCGATTGCGGAGACGACAACGGAGCCGGGACCGGCGTGTGAGGCGACGGTCTCGGTAATACGGAGTCCGGGGATCCAGGAGCGGGGTCCGACTCCGACCGACGAGCTGGGTCTGCCGACAGACCTGGGCCAGCTAAAGAAGATCGTGGAGATGCTTGAGGCCGAGCTCCCCGAGATCCCTGTGGTGGAGGCACGCGCTCCCGAGGCGGTAGAAGGCGAGCGAATGGCAGGGGGCAAACCCGTGGCGGAGGACCATGGGTCCACGATTTCCTTCCGCAGTCCTGAGGGCAGCAGCGGATCGGAGGTGGACGAGGCGGGGCCACGTCCCAATTAGATTTAAGTCGAGCGTTCGCGTCCCGAGGATGGGGTTACCGGCAGCGGCCGTTATTGATTTTTGTTTTGTTTGTTTTGACGACTACAATTATATGATTTTTCTTTTAGTTCTTTTGGCGTAATAGTAGAAAGGAGAGCGACCCCATCCGGCGCATTATTAGGCATAAGATTATCGCACCGCGCCAGTAAATTTAAGTTTATTTAGTTGAGGCTCAAGCGGCATAACCCCTCACGAAGAGGCATAAAGTTGGTTTATTTTCAATTACGCAGTTTTGATTTTATTCCCGTTGGCGCGGGTACGGGAGGTCGTGCGGCGGCACGACAAGGCTTGAGCCCGACCACACTTTCCAGGACAGGGGAGGCTCCCGTGCGGATGATCGGGACGCTTCCGCGCAGTATGACGGACGAACCGTGACGGTCCACGGCACGGGAAGAAGACGTATAACAAAATGGTGGACCACGCCCGCGGAGTAACGACCGTAGCGTCTCGGCAGCTATCCGAAGGCCGGAAAGGTAGATGCGCGCCACGGAATGGCGAAAAGGTTGCGCGAAAGAAAATGGGCGGACCGTCCGCAATTTTAAAGACTATGCGACAAGCGCGTAAAACTAACAGCTGCCGGGTCCCGGTGAGACCCGTTGGCCGGGTAACGAAATGGCGGACCGTCCGGGAACTCGCCCTAGGTGAGTCATCCCCGGGGAAAAGACATACCTGACGAACGGGGTCGTCCCCACGGACGTCCGTGTCCGGTCGCCGTCGAAATCCGACGACCGGCAACGAAGTTACAGAACCGTCCGCCATCTCGCGACCTGGACATCTTCTGCGGGGAAGGATTGCGGAAGGTGTCGTACTAGGTCCGAAATAAGCGTCAGGAGGGGTCGGCGTCGTCGGCGAGCCCGGTGCTCTGCACCCGGACGTTTTCCTCAGGGAAGTCGCCCGGATGGGAGTTGTGGATATAGTAATAGACCTGGCGCACAGGTCGGCGTCAGCGGCCGCGTGAAATTGGTCGAGTTGAAAAACCGCTACCCCGTTGCCAGGACGGAGTGACCGCGCGAGCGCAATGCGCGTGGAAATTTCCACGGGGTTCGGCGCAAACGGCGTAAACACCCGCGTGGAAAATTACCGGAGCCTAATGCGTAGTTAGCGGCGAGAGAAAGCGAAGGAGACGGCGGAGTAGGAATATACGATACCGATGGTGGGGAGCTCGAACGAGACAAACAACTCGAGGCAGTCTCTCGGGGATGTTCGAGCGTATAACACGTACTAAGCCTCGCTCTGTCGTTACCGCGCTAAGTCACCGCGAACGTTACACGAGTGCGATAATTGCGATTCGCCAACATTCATAACAACCGGGAACGCCCGCGGAACGCGTTAATTGTTGTCTTTACAAAGACGAACGGCCTTTTTAGACCGAAATAACTTCGTGCGTCGTAGATTAACGGGGCGTGTGTGCCTACGTATACGAGCGTCCGACATCTTTTGTGACTTGAAGTTTTGTGAACAACCAACACTGGAAATCAATATAATTGAATAAATTAAACATCCTTTTCGTAAAAGATTTCGAAAATTTATTAAATTGGACTTACCTTCTACTTACCTGATCCATTGGCGTCGATCACTCGAAGTCCCTCGTTGATCCTGGATTCCGGTGGCAGGGACGATCCTGATCGGCGACGGCGATGATCCAGCGGTGGCAGGAACCTGAAAAAAGAAGATTAATTAGTCTGATTAATAATTAGAGAGATCGTTCGTTACTTACCTTCTCGGTGGTTCAAAGGTCAAACCGAGTGGCGACCGTTGATTTCTAAGGACACGTAGCGTTGATTCGTGCCTCCAATAGTACCGTCCGGTTACACCCTAACCTTAGTGAGGGTAGTTACTATATGGATGTTGCAACCATAATATATGGATGTTACAACCATAATGAACAAATATTCACCCGACAAAAAAAAATTATTAGTAGGGGGGCAATAGGTACCTTTGGCCCAGGAATCCCGCTTGCGGTTACGCGGCGTCGGGGGGGGCTTCGCTGCCGCGGGGGGAGCGCCGTAAGCGGTGGGCGAAGAAGTCGAGGGACGGTGTAAAGGGTCACCGATGGGGAGGGCTATGCGGGGGGAAGAGAAAACTGGGCGAGAGGGAGTGCACGACGCGAGGGGAACATTTTACGTAAGGTTGGGTGTGGCAGGGCCGCCAACGGGGGTTTGGCGCGGGGCAGGGCCGCCAACAGGGGCTCGTTGCGGGGATTTGGGCATTTTCCGAGAGGGCGCTCGGAGCGGCGCTCGCGCCGTTACCGACCGTTTTGGAGAATCGCGGGCCGATATTTTTCGTTTTTTTTTTTTTTTTTTTTTTTTTTTTTTT
>NW_020220622.1:67693-86131 GCF_003070985.1 Temnothorax curvispinosus | reverse complement strand
AACGACGCGTTCTAGATGGTTCGTTTCGCGGGGGGTGTCGCGCGCCCGTCTTCGTCGTCGTTTTGGTTTTTTTTTTTTAACTCTCGGTCCGAAGGTTGTTTCGATCCGCGTCGCGACGGGCAGCGCGCGGTTTTCCCGCCCATCCCGACTCATCGGGATCGATGGAGATGACTCATCGTCTCGTCGTTCGATCGACGCGTGACAATTTTTTTTTTCAACGCGCGTTCGAACTCGGCGTCGCGATCGCTCTCGTCGTTTCCTAATTTGGTTTTGTCGACGCAGTTTTCCTCAGTTTTGTTTCGCGGTTTTCCCGCCCATCCCCGACGCGACGCATCGAGAGATCGAGCGAGATGACTCGTCTCTTTGTTCGCGATAATTTTCATTCACCTCGCGTTCGACCTGTAATTCATGATTCGCGATAATTTATGTAACGCGCGTTCGAACTTGGCGTCGCGATCGCTGCGACCGCGGGGGGTAAGCGCGGTCAGATGACTCGTCTCTTCGTTCGCGATAATTTTCATTCACCTCGCGTTCGACCTGTAATTCATGATTCGCGATAATTTATGTAACGCGCGTTCGAACTCGGCGTCGCGATCGCCGCGACCGCGGAGATAGGTATACGCATTTGGAAAAAAAGGGGAAACAGAAAGAGAGAGCGCACAGATGAGATACGCATATAGTTTTTTTTATTCAAAAAATAATACAAGCGCGTTTACATTGTTTCGCTCGCGCGAATATATGCATTTCGTAGACGCGACATCGTTATAAGGATTCGAAACAGAGCGCGGCTATCTCGCAGTCGACGATGTTGTCAGGATCGAAAAAATCGCTCTTCAGTATCGCAGTCTGAACCGAAGTTTCCATTTTCATCGCGGCGGCGGCTATCTCTCGATAGCGCGAAAACTTTGCGTTGACCTCCTCGGTCGCCGCGCTCAGCGCACGGATGACGCGATCCACGCAAAATTGGAGATCGTACAGCTTGAGCAGGGTTGTGCGCACCATCGCCACGCGAGCCAGGTTGGGTAGCTCCATACGTACGATCGGCCCGTTGTTGATCACTCCGATTCGCATTGTCATCCCTCCAATCGACATCGACGAGGGGGGGTGAGTTACGTCGGAGAGAGCGCGTTCCATGCACGACAATACGTCGCGTTTGCGCTCGATCAGTCTTTTCCACATGTCGAGCGTCAGGGAGATTTCCCTTCCTTGTTTGTCCCCCAGGGCGATATCCACGTACGAAGGCGTGGTATGAATACTGTACCACGGTGACTTGATCGTGATACTTATGGCTATGTACTTGTAGCCAGTCGACGTCAGCAAATAACGCGTCGTCAGGATGCGCACAGGGGGCAATTCAACGGGAAAGTTGGAACGAAACTCCTGATGATGACGACGACGATCGTCCTCGACGGGCGCATCGGTTGGAGGATGAGAGCTGCGACGCGATTCCTGGCGACGAGGAAGATAATGGCGATCGTCCATCGAACTGATCCTCCGCCTTTTATTGCCGTTGTCGTTCGCCTCAGAATCCGCCATCTCCGTAGGAGAAATACTCCTCGGCGCCGGTCGATCGGCCAATGTCGAGAACATTTCGCGCCGCGGTAACCGTTCCTTTCTGATTGTTTTTCCGACGCGTCGTATTCGGCCGACGACGCGACACTGATACCTTGGAAGGGACACGTCGGTATAAGTAGGAAAGGACTTATGTCGCGCGTGGCGCGGTGTGGGAAATTTGCGCGGTAGTCTACTTCCTTCGGCGGATGCGGAAATCGGAGAGCCGAACTCCAGTGTCGTCATCGTTCCAATAATCGCTCGCCGACGTTAGCGAGTTATCGTTGAGGCGTACGATTCGATCGAGGAGATCGCGCAACTGCTGCAGCAGGTCGGCCTTAGGGCAGACGATATTCAGTATCCGCAGATCGAATTTACCGGCCGACGAGACGGTCCTCGTAAATTCGTTGAATTTGTAGAACTGCGCCCGAGTGGTAAAGTACAGATTACCGTCGATGTAGCGGAATATTGACGTCACGCCTTTTGGTATTCCGGAAAACGTTGCCTCGAGGGGCGTAAATTTGGCGACTCTCTTGTCCTTGTCGCATTCGTCTATCTCGCCCACCGCGTTACCGTTGAACACCACGTAGGAACGTCCTCTGTGGGTGTTCACCGCTCCGTTGATCAGCGCGTTTTCGGGAAATCCGAGTTCTTGCAGGGTTTTCGGCCAACCTGGCCGCAGACTAAATTCCGGATATTGAACCAAGTATACCAAATTATCTACGAACACCATGAGATCGCCGGACGGGGATTGATAGGCAGCGGTCACGCGCGTGTAATTGTCGTGAAGAAAGCTCATGTGATTCGAGA
This sequence comes from Temnothorax curvispinosus, assembly GCF_003070985.1. Taxonomy (NCBI): domain Eukaryota; kingdom Metazoa; phylum Arthropoda; class Insecta; order Hymenoptera; family Formicidae; genus Temnothorax; species Temnothorax curvispinosus. The sequence continues at coordinate 83,770 of NW_020220622.1, read as the reverse complement.
GGGCTAAAGGTCCGTTGTACGTCCTACCGTCCAGATTGATCGACCAAACGTAACGTTTGTACGAGATGTACATTCGATTTTCCAAAATCAATATCCCGTTCACGCGATCGAGGCTGCACAGGTCCGGCGACGGCGGCGGCGGCGACGGCGGCGGCGCTGGCGTCCGACGCGGCTTATCGTTCTGAATTTTTTTACCGTACAAACGTTGAATGTCGGCGATGTCGTTTTCGTCGAGCTTCACCGGATACTGCTGGTCCGGCTGTATCGCGAACATCACCGATGTTTTGCGCCTGTTGTGCACCAATCCGAGAGAGTGGCCGATCTCGTGCGTCAGCGTGTAATGCAGGGAAAACTTATCCGCGGGATGTTTGTTGACGTAAATGTACCACGGCTCGTCCCCGTCGACGTGCACCTCGGAAACGAATCCCGCTTGGTCCGTCGGGAGAGACGCGTGGGCGAGCACGTTGCCGGGGCCGTCGAATTTGACCAAGCACAATGCTCCGTTTACCTCGGCGTTCGTGTTATAGTGTAGTAGGCGTCGCCAAGATATTATAATGTCGGCATTCGACGTTTCGGAGCGTTCGAACGTCAATGCAGAATGCTGCGACCACAGGTCGAACGCGGCCTGCGCCGTGCTCAGCTCGGTTTCGTTGGCTAAGTGAAAATGCCACGTCAGGTGCGTCTTCGGCCATTTGGACAGGCTCGCTTTCGTTCCGTGCTTCAGGATGTCTCGAAAACCGCATCGCGGTTTACTCATGAATTGCAGCGTTTCGTTGTTGGGCGTTCCGTCGCCGGGTAAATCGTAGTAATTTTGAAAAACCTTGAAGGCTTTGCGAAAAATGTCGTTTCGTCTCTGAGCCGGAATCGCGTCCACATCTTTGGACAGTATTTCTGCAGGTATTCGAACGTGAACGCGTAATTGTCGTCCGTAATTGTGGAATTGATGCACGCCGCGGCGTTGAAACACGCGGTTAACGGGATTATGTACGCGAGCCGCATCGTCGAGAGCGAGAGAGAGACGGTGAAACCGCGATGACGGGGCGTCGCGGTTTGAGCGCGATCTCGACGAGCGCTCCGAATGCGAACGTTTACGCGATGACGCTCGTTAGCGACAACGCGGATAGGTGGCGGCGCGGCGGGGGTCTCGGGCGTGAAAAAAAATGCGTCGAAGATCCCGACGGATGAGTCGGCCCGATAAGGAAAAATGCGTTAATTATTTTTCTCGATGCGTATTTTTCATCGATTTATATTTTCCTCACGCAATAAAATGCTATTGATTCCGGCGGATAAGTCGGCTTGATAAAAACAATGCATTAATTATTTTCCTCGATGCGTATTTTCCATCGATTTATAATTTCCTTACGCAATAAAATGCTATTGTTAGTATATTTTTCTATCGCAACACTCATGGGTAACACCCCTTTTTTACCATATATAAGAACTCGAGACTAGACTTGGGCGTAGTCTATTCGCACTCTTCGAGTGAACTCAAGACGATGGAGAAAATTAACGATTTAAAATGCGTGTGTGATATATTACAAAATCAAACCACAGCCCTGACGAGGGAGATTGAGGATTATTGCAACATGGTGCGGCAGTTGCAGCAGCGCGTGAAGTGCTTAACGGAAAAGGTGCCTCCCTTTTTGCAACTCACCGTTCACGTGGACGAGGACGCCGCAATGCTCGAAAGAACGTGAGTTCAAACGCGAAATTATTTCTTTTAATATAATCAAACGATAAATTTTATATTTATGTATATTTATAATTATTTACAATTATTTATATTTATTATTCATATTTATATTTGTTTATATTTATTAATTGTATTTTTTGCGTAGGGCTATCATTACTTCCTGGGTGAAAAAATTTCGCAACCAGATCAGATTCTTCGTGACGAAACTTCGTGGGATGCATAGGGACATCGCGCGGCTGGGCTCGCACGAAGAGGCGAGTCGTCGCGAGAGAGACGACGAGGGGGGGGATTCTCCGAACCTGAACAGCCAAGAAACAGTGACCGTCAACGACGATGTCTCCGTCCCCATATGTTGGGTCTCCCAATGTGAAAAAAATGCGAAAAAAATGTGAAATACGATATATTGAAAAAATGTTATTAAATGACAAAAGTTTATGTATAATATGCTATATAATATTGTATTACAAATAAATATTAACAGTGAAAATAAATGTTTTAACGATATCGCGTTTTCTTCACCGCTCGCTTCCGCACTCGATCTGACGCTTGGCGTTATCGCTCGCTCGCTCGCTTGCGTTCCTAACCGCATCTCGCACTGGAGCCCCACCCCCGTATCGCGCTCTCGCTTTTGCTCGCCGTTTCTCTGTTTGTCGCGTTCCCGCGACTGGCCATTGTTACGCGCTGCCGCGACCGGCCATTTTCGCGCGCTCGGTAGCATATAATGTATACGTATATAAATACGGAGGTGGTATGCGAAAAGAGGAACTCTGTTTGTCATAGATTTTACGTCGATCTTTATTCGATAAAATATAGATAGAAGGATATATATGATACAATGGAGTAAAAATAAACGATTAAACACAATATATACAAAATAAAAAAAAACGAGCAACGCAATAAAATAAAACAATTAATACGTTAAAAAATGAAATTATATTAAACCAGTAATATATAACGTTTTTTTTTACACAAATTTATAAAGTATTTCAATTCGCGGAGTCGATGCTGGCGAAACATTCGCGTCGCTCGATCCACCAATCGCGCAACCACATCACGTTCTCCATGGCGCAGCACCGTTGGTGACGCTGGCAGCGAAACGCGCGATCGGTGCGAAGAGACTCCAACCGATCGACGTCCTCGTACTCCGCATCGACGCTCACGATCGTCGCGTCGATGTCGCCGAGAATCTCCTGCAGCCATTTCTTCTTTTCGAGACCTTTCACGTAGATTCGCGCGTTGGGCGTCTCCTCCGTCTCACGCAACTTGTCCAGGTTGTCGCGCACCGCGCGTCGAATGATCGTCTTCGCCTGGCGATAGTCCGTGTCACCGTCCTCCCAACAAAGGCCGTGATGGTTCGCTATCAACCAACTGGCTCTCGCTTTCTCAGAGCCGTCAGCAGATTCCAACTCATCGGTGCGTGAAACACGTGATGCGCGAGCACGCGTGTCTCGCTTCGCAACACGGCCACCTCCTTCGCAACGAATCTGTCGCCCACCGTGAATCCTTGCAGGTCGACGAAGATCGTCGTTGTCGTTGCCGCTGTCGCCATTGCGTCGGCGCGCGTTGGAAAAAAATTAAAGAACAGACGTTCGTTTCAAGTTGCTCGTTCCGAGCAGACTGAGAAACGATGGAAGAAACCCGCGAATTTATATATTCCTCGTTTCCGGGATAAAAATAACCTCATAACCATATTTGTCCGTTTCCCAGATGAGGTATTCTCGCAATCGCATTTTCAGTTTCCCGGATAAGGTATTTCCACAACTTCAATTTCCGTTAGATAATTTTGCGCACCACGTTGGTCAGCGGACTGTACTCGATGACTCGATCGTGAACGATGAGACAAAAAGCTGAGGTTTTCGGCGGAACGTTTTCCTTGTTTTCGAACTCGATGCGCACGTCCACGGTGGCGCTCTTCACCGATTCGTTTTGACGGAAACAATCGATCACCGCGAGCGGAGCTACCCGCGCGAATTCGCGCGGGGAAAAGAGCGCGTCGTCGCGATCGTTCCCGTAATACGCTCCTCGAAATTTTGCGTACATCTCGTACAGCACGGCGAACTTGTCGCTCTCGAAATCCACATTCACGTCGTCGTAGGGATAGAATTCCGAGTTGAGATACAATTTCACGTTGGCGAGCTCGCAATGATCGAACCTCGAGGCGTCGCCCGCGAATTCGTTTCGCCGTCCGGTCTGCAGCGCGAATATGACGTATCGCGGCTTCTCCAATTGCGGCGCGGCTTTCACGGCCCACGAATGCTTGGTCGTGCTCTGCAGCAGGGGAAATTCGTACAGATCCCAAGAGCGAAAGCCCGCGCTCAGAAATCGTCCGCTCTCCAACGTTCGCAACAGCGATAATTTAGTCACGTCGTTCAGCGCCACGTGAGGCATACGCCATTTCAATAACGTAATTTTAGGATCCTTGGCCGGATCTCTCGGCACGGTCTTCTTCGGATCTACGACGCAGTTGTGGTCGCTACGAGAGCGTATCAGGATAAGCTCGTGTCGCGCGTTTATCACCACGCTGTAGTCCTCGCAGAAACCCAAAAGAATATTCAAAGGTACGCAAAAGTTGAATTGATGGGACGCGTTGTTCAGATTTGATTCGCTCGTCGGATAACTCCATCCAGCGTTCTGCAGTTTTCTGGCTCGTTCGACGGTCAGCGACATGTAGTTCTTTATCGTGCTAGTTATGCCGACGTTTCTACACCGGTCGATCTCGACGCCGTCGAGCTCGTATCGAATTTCGTCGAACATAAACTCGACGCAGTTATTGACTAATTTCGCGTATTGTTCCTCATTCGTCGCGCCGTCGTCGTTGAGTCGTCCCTCGACGTACAAGAAACTGTCGCACGGCAGTGTATACAGATCCTGCTGCTGTATGGGTATTCGTATCTCGTCGTTGTGTCCGAACGTCGTGTTGACGTACGGGTTATACGTGTGAGTCTCGATTCCGACGATGCGCTTGTCGAAGATCGGCTCACCGCCGATACTCAGGATGTCGGCCATGATTTTTCCTCTCGAGGTAGAAACGGTTCGACGGTGACGCGTTTCTCACGGCGAGACCCAGCGATCGTAGGAATCTGACGTTGGCGTTGCTGAGAACGGGTCCCCCTCCTCCGCCTCGTCTCTTTCCTACGCTTCCGATCTCGTCGTAGAACGGGCTAGCTCGCTCGTTCGTACAATTCGTGCTAGATCCGTTCAGAACGAGCATCCCTCCTCTCGCTCTCTCTTTTTTCAGGGATACGCGCGCACACACACACTAACCGTGACGACAACGTACGTGCAATTTGATCGTTATCTCCTCGCCGCGAAAGTCGATCAACCGATCTTTCTGATCCACGACTCGCACCGTGATATCAATGACGTTTCGCGCGACGATCGGGAGGTAAATGATCTGCGTTGGAGTCTCCGACAGTTTATATCCCGGTGGAACTTTCGGCGCGAATTCGTGTATTGCGTGCACCGAGCGTCCGTTGCTGTACGCTCCCGCGGTGATACTGCACTCGATGCGAATTATGTTCACGCTCATGACGTCAACGGGTCCGTCGGAAACGTACCATTTGTTCGGTTTTAGGATACGGTCGCTCGAGAAACCCAAAAGAGAACCGATGTTGTTCGGTTTTGTAAAATTCACTCGGTAGGCGCACTTTATCTCGCTTCTCATGATATTCTCGTTGGCGCGAAGATCGAGCACTCTGTCGCCACCGTCGTCGTCCCCGTATATGTCATAACCGTCGCCATCGTTGTCATCGTCGTCTTCGTCCACGTATGCGCAATAAATCTCGTCGTCGGTTTCGTCCTTTTCCGTTCGGTTTTTTTCTTTTACCCGTCCAGCGTCGTCGGTCCGCGATTTTCCTCCTTTCTCCTTAATTTTGTCTCTTTTGCGGGCGCGACGTTCGCGATGGAGAAGAGCGGCGCGCAGATATCTGCTCACGGCTCGCAGCTCGTACGAACCTTCCGGAACGACGATTCGCCGGTCGTCCTCGCCGTAGTAGAAGCGATTATTTGCGGACGTAACGTTCGGTATCGAATTGTACGTCTCAAAAGTTGCCAAACCCAGCTCGTATTCGCCGTCGCTCAGATCCAAAGCGGGAAAGTGACTCGCCGTGAGAACGCTGCCGGTCTCGGTCAACGTGAGCGTCAGCGACATCGCGGAAGAACGTCGATCGTCCGCCCGCTCCCCCCCAATCGATCTCGCGAAAAAATCGCAGGCACAGTTGTCCGCAGATTCTCTGATGGAATGTCTGGAACGCGCGACGATTGTACGTCACGATCGTGCTCTCGCCGCCACTGTCGCCGAGATACCGCGCGAGATCCCTCGGCGGGCGGAGATTTCCAAACGCGTCGAAGTAGATCGCCGAGTTCCCTTTTTTCGCGTAAGCGACCCAATGCGTGTCCGGGCCCACTGCGTCGTCGAGATTCACGATGCCGCACTCCGCGCGTCGCACCCTCGTCGGCAGAGCGTCGCGCATAAACATCCCGCGGAAGAAGGGCACGCGCAGGCGACGCGCCGCTCGATCGAGCTGTTCGTCGGTCGTGACGCCGTACGGAGGTAGACGCGCTAACCTCGCTTTTTTACGCGAGGTTTTTTTTTTCGCCGACTCTCCTCGCGCCACCGCGCTTTTTATACGGCGCGAGGTACAACCCGCGACCCTCCATTGCGCGATTGTGTCGCTGCAATTCGTCGAACTGTTTTTGCGCCGCTTTGTTGGCGCTCACCGCTTTGGCCACGGTGGTTGCGCCACCGATCAAGGAACCGAGAGCGCCCAACATCGGTAGAAAGGGCAAGAAGCCACCGCGTTTCGCCGTCGGAAGTATCCTCCGCTTCTTTCTTCTCGTCTTCGCGCTTCTCCTTAATCCCGTTCCTTTTCTCGTTTTCCTTTTGCGTTCCATACCCATGCCCAGCTTCGTCTTCGTCTTCATAGCCGCCCATACGGCCGCCGCGGCGAGTCTCTCACCGGCCGTGGAATCCTTCGCGGTGACGCGCTCGCGCGCCCTCTCGGCGAGCCGTCGATCGGCGACGTGTCGCTCGGCGAGCTCGCCGCTTCGCGAATACGCGATGTCGTGCTCCCGACACGCCGCGTCCAATGGATTGATGCCTTCTTCGCCGCGCGCTAGTCTCTTCGCTAGACGCGTACCGGGCCCGCAGAACTGATAACCGGGTATGTGCAGTTCGAAGGAAAGAGCGTTTATCGCGCGATTGAGCAGACCGGTGCCGCGCATTCGGTCGCAGTTGCGCGAGGAGCATTCGCTTCTTCTTAGTTCGAACGGGAAATCGAAGATACACCGTTCACAGGGCGAAAGCGATTGCACTCGTGGCAGTCCTTGATGAGCGGCGGCGGACCGTCTATGTGCGTTCGCTGCCACGGACGATTGTAGTGTCGCATGCACGGGCGATATCTTTGCACCTCGGGATCCGCTTGTATATGTTCCGGCAAACGGTCCCACAACAGATGCACGTATCTCCCAAATTGACGCAACAGAAGGACCTCCGGAATGTATTGCAACTCTTCCACCGTTAGATTGAGAATTTCGTAACCGTCCACCAGTATGGGAAACACACTACTGTGAGACATCTCACCGATGCGCGCGAACGATTCGTTGATTTTAGAAAATAAATTTTTTTTCTACGGATACGGCAACACGCTCGCGCTACTTATACCCGCGCGCGAGGCGTTTGCGCACGCGCGACGAAACGAAACGACGTCCGCGCTTCCCCCTCTTTTTTCCAGCGATCGAGAGACTCATCGCGAACGAACCGAGCGGAAAAACTCGAGGGAGAAAGAGAGAGAAGGCAAACATGCGATTCGTGCGACAGACGGCGACGTTAGAAGTCTCGAATCTGGATCGCAAAACGTCGGCGGGGTCGGCCGCGACCAGGAGAGAAAACGGAGAATCGCGCCGGCACGGTCCTCTCCTTCCGAACGTCGTCCGTTGCATCATTTGCGGTCCCTCCAATTGCGGTAAGACGAACGTTCTGCTGAGCCTGCTGGAACAACCGCACGGTCTCCGTTTCGAGAACGTATACGTGTACTCGAAATCTCTGCAACAACCGAAGTATCGATATCTCGAACGATTGTTCGAGCCTATAGACGAGATCGGCTATCACGCGTTTTCCGACAATCGAGACGTCGTTCCGCCCGACGAGGCGCTTCCCGACTCGGTTTTCATCTTCGACGACGTGGCCTGCGACAAGCAAGACAGAATGAGGGAGTACTTTTCTATGGGTCGACATTCGAATATCGATTGCTTCTATCTCTGTCAGACGTACGCCAAGATACCGAAACATCTCGTGCGCGACAACGCAAATCTGCTGATCCTGTTCAGGCAGGACGGCACCAATCTGCGACACGTGTACGACGATCACGTGAACATCGACATGTCGTACGACGAATTTCGCGCCTTCTGTCGCGAGTGTTGGCGGCGCACCTACGGTTTCGCCGTGATAGACAAAGACAGCGCGTTGCGAGGCGGACGGTACAGACGGGGCTTCCACGATTTCGCCGTGCTGTAGGGTCGATCAGTGCGCCTCGTCGCGAGTATGAGCGCGATCGCGGAGGAGAGAACCGCGCGAGAAATAGCCAAGACGCGCGCCTCGATTCGCAGAAAATACGCCGCTCTCAGGGCCGGGAAAATGGAGAGCGAAATCGCTCTGGAAAAGAGGTACGAGCCTATCGTCAAACCTCTGAAACGGCTCGCCGATGACGTGAAACGCAGAGGTAAAGGACCGGGCAAGATCGACGACGACGACGGCGCTGGCTTTGCGTTCCCGAAAAAGATGAAAGCGATGAAGAGAGCGAAGAAAAACAGCGAGAACGGCGACGACGACGACGACGCTGGCGCCGACCTGGAGCGCGATTACTGGGAGGACGACGACGTATTCGCGCCAATCGGGACAACCGCGACGGCGAAAAAAAGAGAGTCGCGTCCGGCACGGCTGAGTTCGGCTCCCGCGACGACGACGACCGCGATGAGCTCCACGCCGATCCGCGACGATTTGGTCCAGTTTTTACCCAGAGAACGCGAGATCGTATCGGAGACGACGACTCCGCCTCCCACGTTGGAGACGTCCGCCGGGAAATCTTTGAGACGGCGGAAAGTCGCGACGTTCTGACTAGCAAACTAGGACCGTTGGGGCGGGAATACTTGGGCGCTCTTCTGGGCGGCGACAAAAACAAGGAGTTGGACACCGTTTACGGAGTGCATTTCGGCGAAAAAGGCGCGATGCTGGGAAACAAGCGATTCAAACTGAAACCGGATGACACCATGGTCATCGACGGTGTACCGTACAAAGGCACGCGCGGCCTGTACGAGTTGATTTTCATGGGAAAATCCGACCTTAAAATCTACACGGAGAAGGACAAATTAACGTACAGGAGCATATTTTTTTCCACCAGCGCTCACAAACGCGGCGGTAAAGCCGAAAATCCCGTCAAGGGCAACAAGGGACCGAAGTACAAAAATATAATAGCGCCGCTCGTAAACCTGTCTCTCAGAGTTGGAACTACGAAGGGTGCCGGGCTACCGTCGGCCATGCGACTGACCGACAACGCTATCGATTACGTTCACTGGGACGATCCCAACGAGCTGGTCGATAGACTTCGACTGCTGGACGCCTCTCGTCGGGCCGGCAACGATGCTCACGACAACGAAATCCTGTCGATAATCGAGGAACTTCGCGAGGCCGGCTTCGTTATAAATTGATCGGTCGCGTCGGTCGCGACGTCAGTGCGAGTCGCGCGCCCGCCAGCGCGATGTCCGTGAACAAATTCGGCATGTCTCTGACGAATCGGGGCAGCGGCGACGGAGTCCGCACGAGGTTGAAATCATCGCGATCAAGACCGTTTTGAAGATTATCAAACAAAATGAGCGTGGAAAAACGTAGACTCGTCGAAGAATTGCACGCGCCGGCGCGAAAAAGTTTTCCTCGCCGCCGCGTCGTGGTGCGCGGTTACGACGACCTGTGGCAGGCCGACGTGGTCGAGATGCGCCCGCGAACGCGGGCCACAATTACATTCTGACGGTCATCGATGTGCTGAGCAAGTACGCCTGGGCGATCCCGCTCAAAAGCAAGGGCGGAAAGGAGGTCGCGACGGCTCTCCGAAAGATCTTTCGCGAGGACGCGCGACACCCCAGGAATCTGCAAACGGACAAAGGAAAGGAATTCTACAACGCCGACGTGCGCAAAATCCTCGACGAGCGCGAGGTGAATCACTATTCCACGTATTCGGTGATGAAAGCGTCGGTGGTGGAGAGATTCAATCGTACGCTGAAAAACGACATATGGAAGCTCTTCACGCTCCAGGGATCGTACAGATGGATAGACTCGCTGCCGCGCCTCTTGTCGAATTACAATCGTCGCAGACACAGAACGATCCGAATGCGTCAGGCGGACGTGACGCCCACCGTCGCCGAAAAATTGCTGCGCACGGTGTACGGTCGCGCGAAGATAGCCGCGCCGGCAAAATTTCGAGTCGGCGATCCGGTGCGCGTGAGCAAATTCAAAACGATCTTCGAAAAAGGCTACACTCCCAATTGGACCACCGAGATCTTTCGCATAGCCAAAGTACAAAGGACCAATCCCGTTACGTATCTGCTGAAAGACGTTCGCGAAGAAGCGATAGCCGGAGGATTCTACGAACACGAGTTGCTGCGCGTCTCCAATCCCGACGTTTATCTCGTGGAAAAAGTTCTGCGCAAGCGCGGCAATCGAGCGTTCGTGAAGTGGTTAGAAATGGACAATTCGCACAATTCGTGGATAGATAAGGCGTCTGTGTTGTAAAAAGAAAGAAATAGACATTAATAGACAACGCTTACTTTATTGTCAATAAAAGTTTACACATTCGTCGATTTGTTTCTTACGTGTTGTTGATTTTTACGATAAAACAATTTTTAAAACGTACAATATTGTTTCACCCCTTTTTTACAACGGTATTTTGTAATGTCCCCACGAAAGCGTCTCCTCGCCGTTTGACGTCACGTATCGCTTGTCGTCGTGCGGACTGAGGGCTAGTTTTTGCTCCGACACGGTGTTAACCTCGTGCAGCGTCGAGCGTATGCACGACTGGCGCGTCTTCAGCTCGCGCGCGTTCCGCAGACACTCCACGTAATCCTCGAACGTGATCCTCTTCGCGACTACGTTTCTCTTGACGCCCTTTATTCTCTTGGTGTCGTCGCGTCCGAGTACCTTGTAAGTGTACATCTTCGCTCTGAGGCCCACGAACTCCGTCATGATCGCGCCGTTGTTCTCGTCCTTCATCAAACCTGGCACCTTCTTGTTGACGCGCGGCATACCGTGCGCGTTGTTCTCCGCGTAATCGCTCATGTCGAACCTGTGCACGTCGCGTTTCATACGCTCGTACGCGTCTTCGCACTCCAGCGAATAGATCAGACTGTCTGTATCCGTGTAGGCAATTTGACAACGGTCGCGATAGAGCGGCACCATGTAGTCGTAGTGAAACTCGTAGAGACGCGTCTTAGATATCTCGAGAATAGACATACCCACGTAGATCGGCTTGTTGAATTTTACCTCGAGCCTTCGCAGCTCGATCGCCACCAGATTCTCCGAGAAGACGCTCCTGCTGTGAAAGTTCGGCTTAGCGATCAACGCCTCCGCGCCGTATCTCCCGTCCCATCGCGTCACGAGACGCACGTCCACGTGATCGCGCACGTTCTCCATAGTCTTGCCGAAGACGGCGTTGTTCATCAGTTTGTACAAATTCCGTTCGAACTTGTTGCTCGCGCGCGTTCTAAGCGCGGTGTTCAGCTCGATGTAGACGCGAAGCCACGGCGACTGGGCAAATCGCAGAACGCGACGAACGCGCGTCAGATGCATACCTAGTCGCAGACATTGCTGCAGGTTTCGATAGTGCGTCACGTAGCGCGATTTGTCGTAGAGAGTGGCGAGCAGTTTTTCCTGTCGCTTGCCGGGCGGTTTGTCGCGCGTCGGGCACAACGGCAGATCCGCGTGAGCGTCGTGCAGGTCTCGCGGGTACTCGAGATCCACCTCCAAAATGTAACCGACGTCGCTGTCCGTCGGCATGGTCGTCGCGTCGAAATTCTCAGGATCGTCGAGCCACTGGAAATTCGCGTAGGGCAACGATTCGCTCATAGCCCAGCCGTACAGATTGTTTACGTCGTAATACATGAGATACGTAGTGGGCTGGGACGAATCGTACGTCGGTACGTGCCTGTTGTTGGCTCGCGCGTACCTGAGCGAACATTGACTGAGGCCGCCGCGTATTCCGCGTTCCACGAACAGCACCATATTGATGTCGGTGAGCAGCTCGAAACGCACGCCGGTGTACCTCAGCATGGCGTCCCACGTGTACCCCGGCAACGTGTAGTAATGCGCGGGATCGAGCCCGTAACTCGCCGAACACGCGTCCCGAAAATTTTCAAATATATCCGCCAGAAGAAGCACGTCGGTCTTGAGATACAGATCGCTGTACTCGCCGAGATCTCGCACGCGAAAACGTCGCCAGACCCTCGTCGCGTGCTCGTAGTCGCTCTCGCTCGCGGTCTCGTCGGTCAGGGAGCTGTAAAAAGCCTCGCGCAGTGGAAGCTCGGTATCCCGCAGTTTGTCCGCGCCGTCGACGTACTCGTACGGAAACACTCCCTTGCGAGTGAGCAGATCGAGATCCTTCGCGCTCAAATCCGCGTACTCCGAACGCGTGATTCTCAGCTTGTCCCTGTTCAGATAGGACGCCAGGGTTTCGATACTTGCCGCTAAAAATTTATACGAGTCCACGAATCGAAGCTTCACGTACCGATCCCATTTCCCGTCCGTCTGCGTCTCCTTAACGGTCTTCGAGAAAGATATGTAGCTTTCCTTCGTGAGCGGCAGCAGATTGACCCCGCCCTCGAAATCGTTCGCGATTTTCTCGACGATGAAGTGCGCGTCGTAACCCGACAAATTGTGAAAGAACACGGGAATCACGTAAACGTTTCTATAATTCAGATTGCAACGAGAATGCGCCGGACCTCTGTAACGTCCGGTTAGGAGACAGTGATCCCGCACGCGATTGTTCTCCGGTTTAAACGGTTTCTCGCACACGTGACAATGAGTCGCGAGCAGAAATTCGCTTTTCTCGTCCTCCGTAAGTTCCACCATCGCTACATTGGTGGAAAATTTATTCTTAACGCGACGCTCGAGAACGCGAAGCTCGTTCACGAACCACGAAACGCAATCCTCGCAGCGACGATATCTGTACGCGGACGCGGTATCGTCGTAGGTGCAGCACAGATAGTAGCCCACGCTGAACGGTACGTGACGCTGATAAGCGTATCTTTCCGTTCTCGGGCCCCCCTCGACGTTTTCCCTCTCCCGTCGTTCGAGAAGACACTGCAGATCCGCAAACACTACGAAGGGAAGTCGCTCCTTTCTGTCGTAATTGTCGAAAGACAGCCACTTGTCGCTCTCATTCGGGAGAACGACGGCGCAGTCGTTCATTCGGCCGCAGTCGACGCTGTGGGCGGCCAACTTGTCGCGCGTATAGAAATAGTGTAGACATCTGCGAAAAATAACGTGCAAACGATTACTGTGCGTATGTAAAAAAAAAATAACGCCTCGTCTTTTCCTTGTTCCTCGTGTTTTTTTTTTCGTTTCATTTTATTTCATTTCATTTCTTTTACCTACCGATCGCAAACGTGCTTCGCGCACCGTTTCGCGGTCAATTGCGAATTCACCAATCGCGACAGATTCTTTATCCAGGCGAAATGGCCCCTGTTGACGCCGCGCAGCGTATTGCGCAGATACAGCAGATTTACGTGCCTGTCCCGCTTATCGTCGGTCAACCGCAAAGGCACGATCGAGTTGTGGTCGGCGCCCCGGCCGAACTTAGCTTTCTTTTCAATTCCTTCCCGAGTTGTAAACACGTTGATCGATACATCGTTCTGACGTTCGAATTTTCCGATTTTTTTTAGATCTATGGAAAAATCGATCCCGTCGAGATTCAGCACCGTCGCGTAATCGGGCTGTGTCGTTCCGCGTTGCGCTTGGCGGGGTACAGAGCCGCAACCACCGCGCGCGCGAAACACGCGTCGTTCTCCGACGGCACGTTGACCACCGCTTTTTTAAGTCTTATACCCAGCGGTATTTTCATCCAACATCCCACGCGCATGGGATTACACTTGTTTACGTTCACGATTAGGTTCAATATTCGCGACAACGCCCATCCGCTGTCGCGTTCCTGAAATTCTTCCAACCGCGTTAGAATCGCGTCGCGCACGTGCTTATCGTACCACTCGCTCAGATCGGACCCTGGGAGAAGCTGTTCGTTCCGCGTAGCGATACTCTTCACGTCGGTCTTAACGTCCGCTACGAATTCCCCGTTGAATATGACGTTGACCTTCAGACACCCGTGTTCGGTCATATTATCCCGCACCTTTTCGAGCACGCTGCCCTTCGCGTCGTCGAGAAATCGCGCGGGCTCGATGTACGTCGAGTTCGTCACGGCGCCGGTCAGCACGCGACGTTGGAACGCCGCGTCGATCTCGATCCACGAGAAATCTCTGTCGCTGCTTCCGCCGCTACCACCTTCCCCCCCGTCCAAGCCGGCACCTACGGCGCGTTCGAACCGTCGACGCAGATCCTCCCTTGAACCTTCCAATCGCGCTATCAGAGCCACCAGAGCGCTCACGGCTCCCGTGTTTCCTCGCTTCCCGGAGCGTTTGACTCGACACTGCTCCCGCAGGAGTCGGAGACACTCGTCGCATCGCCGTCTCTACGCGCGTTACCCGTCCGCGTCGCGGACGTCCGCGGCGAGCAACTCGTCGCTCTCTTTCCGCATCGCGTCTAGAAAGGTTCACCCTCGGGAACGTTGAACTTCACTCGGTCGAAAAGACGACGAGACCGGGTGGTTTGAATTTGATGTATCCTGCTCTCTCCTCCGTACACCGTCTCGTGATAGAGATAATACTTGAGCGGCAGGCGACGCGTATAATCGCTCGCCCTGACGGAGTTCGCCACCGTCGTCTCTATCCACTTTCGCTCGCGATCAATTCGCACTCCGATTTCCCTTCGCAGATGATGGGTAGCCAGATTCCATCGCGCGTCCTCTTTCGCCACCGACGCGCGCGCACTCGACAACGGTGTTTCGACTCTCGCCGATTCGTCGTCCGAATCGGACGAAAACTTAGGCATAGGCTCGCGACAGCGCCATTCGTCGTCCGATTCCTCGATCGTTTATTCGCGAGTACGTATCGCTAATGCTACATATGCATCATTAACAAATCAAAATCAAGCTGCATATGTCCATCTGCAGTCCGCCATGTAAATGTTTCAGCGTAATCATAAATATCGAGAAACCTTCGCTGAGATCGAAGATCGGCGATTCCGATTTCGCGACGAATCAGATATCTCGTTACGTCGACGCGTCGCGGATGCCCATTCCTCACGAACGGATCCCCATTTCTTACTAGCGGTTCGCTGATTTTCACGATCGGTTTTCTGATTTTAGGATCGAACGTTGGTTTGCAAAGTTTTGCGTACTCGTCGCTCATATTTTTTTTTACAAATATATTAACTCTCAACCGCGCTCTAGAATCCTCGTAGAAAAAAAACGTTTGCCGCGCCGTTCGCGCGCCCGTTCAATTTATACTCCCCCATTCGTTGTCTCAACGAAAGAAGTACCCCTGCCGGACGCGCTTTTTCCCGGAATGACGACAACCGCTCGCCGCGTCCTCTGAAAAAACCCAGAATGACGACAACCGCTCGCGGCATCCTCCGACGAAAAATAAAAGAAAAACAAAAGGAGGAAACGACGAGAGCGATCGCGACGCCGAGTTCGAACGCGCGTTACATAAATTATCGCGAATCATGAATTACAGGTCGAACGCGAGGTGAATGAAAATTATCGCGAACGAAGAGACGAGTCATCTCGCTCGATCTCTCGATGCGTCGCGTCGGGGATGGGCGGGAAAACCGCGAAACAAAACTGAGGAAAACCGCGTCGACAAAACCAAATTAGGAAACGACAAGAGCGATCGCGACGCCGAGTTCGAACGCGCGTTGAAAAAAAAAATTGTCACGCGTCGATCGAACGACGAAACGATGAGTCATCTCCATCGATCCCGATGAGTCGGGATGGGCGGAAAAACCGCGCGCTGCCCGTCGCGACGCGGATCGAAACGACCTTCGGACCGAAAGTTAAAAAAAAAAAAAAACGACGACGACGAAGACGGGCGCGCGACACCCCCCCGCGAAACGAACCATCTAGAACGCGTCGTTCTCCCCCCCACCCCCGAAGCGTCCAGACGAGCGACCTCGAACGAGTTCGAACGAGTTCGAACGAGTTCGGACGCGCCCGAACGCGCGCGACCGACGACGATGAAAAAAAAAAAAAACAAACGAAAAATATCGGCCCGCGATTCTCCAAAACGGT
>NW_020220622.1:42624-67593 GCF_003070985.1 Temnothorax curvispinosus | reverse complement strand
AAAAAAAAACAAACGAAAAATATCGGCCCGCGATTCTCCAAAACGGTTGGTAACGGCGCGAGCGCCGCTCCGAGCGCCCTCTCGGAAAATGCCCAAATCCCCGCAACGAGCCCCCGTTGGCGGCCCTGCCCCGCGCCGAACCCCCGTTGGCGGCCCTGCCACACCCAACCTTACGTAAAATGTTCCCTTCGCGTCGCGCACCCCCTCTCGCCCAGTTTTCTCTTCCCCCCGCCCCCCCCCCCCCCCCCCCCCCGCTTCCCGCCCCCCCCCCGCGGCAACGCCGCCCCCCCCCCCGACGCCACGTAACCGCAAGCGAGATCCCTGGGCCAAAAGTACCTATTGCCCCCCTACTATTATTTATTTCGAAATTTTATTACTATTTTTTAACTAAATTTGTTTCTTAAGATGCAGTCTATGATTATAAATATTTTCTCGTATTTAAAAACACATATAAAAACACACTTACCTTGGTGGGATTCGAACTCGGGACCTCTGGATCGTGAGCCAACTGCCTTACGTGGTAGACCACTTCTTAATTTAATGTTAGTGTTATATATAGTCTACATATGTCAATTAGCGCAAATATATAATTTTTCAAAAATCATCTTAAGAAACAAATTCAGTTTAAAAAGAGTAATAAAATTTTGAATTGGATATATGATATAATATTTCTTATAATGTCGGGTGAATTTCAGAAACCAGTGTCGGCTCATTACGAAATTTTGTGTTCGTAAATATATTTATGAAAAAAGTATATTTATAAAGGCCTATTTACATAAGACGCAGAACGCGAGTCGCAAGACACACGCACAGTCTACATGTCAATCTAACCTTTATACACAAAAAGGTTAGATTGACATGTAGACTGTGTGTGCGCTTGCGACTCGCGTTCTGCGTCTTATGTAGATAGGCCTTAAAGTTTAAACATCCTTATCAAATCTACTTTATTCTATGCAGAAATTCTTTTGCGCGCGCAATGGAACTAAACTCTCAATCATGCAGTGATTCAGTGCTGTACCGTGCAGCTATATCTTATGGATCTCTCAACCATAATAGTTGTGCTGCAGACCACATAAGAGGGATAGCAATAATCCTTTGGTTGAGGCAACCATATACGAGGGTATTATAACCGAATGTTACGTATCGTAAGAACTACGGTTATGACAACTGTATAAATGGGCATATCTTAACAGCTACATTGAATGTAATATCAATTTAACTTGAATTTACATACATTTCTCTTTTAATCATAGATAACATTGTTGTAACAACCGTAACAATTTTCTCCGTGTTGCTATTGCTGTATCGGAATGTTTTCAGTTTTAATTCTGTTCGTGTTCGTGTAAACCATATATAATCTTACAATGTTATTCATTGCAAAGAAAAATTCATTCGCGTGAAGTAAATAGACTTAGATAAAATTACTGGGAATAAATAAAAAATTATAGCCATGTTACTACTATTACTATTATTATTATATTATCATGTTATTACTAGTACAGCTTTTTCGTACCTCATAGAATTGTCCTCCAATGCCAAAGTTTCTACCAACGGAAGTTCAATACTAACTGATGATTCATCATCCTCAACTGCTGCAGATATTGAAGGCACAGATATTGTCGCAGAGGAAAATTCTTTTTTAAATTTGCTTTTCAGTGCAGTGAAATTACTGTAACACTGGCGGTGATATCCTGCCGTGTCACTGATCTCAGCTGGCAGCGCGGTATCATGATTTTAGATTGAATTTTTTGCGAATTAATAACGTTTGTGCACATTTTTCAAACGTTTTATTAGTAAATAAAATATATTTACTCGCTTCTGGTTGTTGGCAAAAAACGCAACGTTTCTCTGGCTCTTCCATGGCGTGGTGAGCCAGAGGCAGACCAGGAACTGATGTCTAAATTTTCACCGTAGCGTCTCTAGTGTATATAATATAAATATGTAAACAGACTTGATGTAAACAGACGGTTAACAGACTTAGAACCCGATATTTAAAATATGTTTTGAAAATCGCTCCTATCGATTGCTTATATGCAACATTAATTATTTTCATTGATATTTTGTAGACGTAGAATTTTTTACTTGTAGCTTGGCGCGAGCTTCGAGTTTTTCAAAAAAATATTCAAATGGTCTGCCTTTGGAATATTAGAGGCCTGGATGTCTGCCTCATTGATTTTCTTCTTTTTTATAAGAAATCTAAACATCAGTCCAAGAGGCAGACATGAACACATGATATAGCACACCTTTTTTTAACATTTTTGAAGCGCTGTCAATTGACAACGCAGAAACAACATGCTGGCAGACCATTTTTCTGTGGTCCTCTACATTGTCTTTAATTGAACAATTCAGGTCTGCCAAGTGTACACTTCATATACACTTTTTTAAATCATAAAAAAAGCTTAAAAAATTGATTACTACAAAAGTCAGAGCCCTGGATGTCTGCCTCTTCAATTTTCTTCGTTTTCAGAAGGATTCTGAACATCAGCCTCAGAGGCAGACATGAACAAATCATATAGTACCCCCTTTTTTTACAAATTCGAAGCGCTGTCAATTGACAACGCAGCGCTACCATGGTGGCAGAAGCGGTCCTTAATGTTTCTTATGGTACAATTATCGCTATTAATAATGTCTGCCACATGAACAAATCATATAGAAATTTTGGCCACCAGCTCCTTAACTAGTTGAAAGATTGTCGCGGATTGGGTTAGACATTGAACTCAGGAAGACTGTCCTGGTGGAGTTCTCCAGGAGTGGATACGTCGACAGGAACCTGAGTATTCGTGTTCGTGATTGCGACGTCCCTGTTAGCGACGGCTCTAAGTTTCTTGAGGTGTGGATTCATAACAAACTAACATTCCATCAACAGGTTATGGCTGTAAGGGGTAAGGTGAACAAAGCTAACTCCATTGTCAGATACTTGTGCTCTATCTCCAGAAGTATAGAAGTCAATACCGCCCTCATGCTTTACAAGAGCCTGGTCAGATCGGTTACTGACTATGGTGGTTTCGTCTATTTCCCGCGGGATGCCGCCTTTTAACTTAAGTTTGAGCGGGCGCAATATATGGGGATTCGTACGGCCCTGGAATATAGGAACAGTACTCCCAATAATGTTATTATTGCTGAGGCCAAGATCAGACTACTGAGGGACCGGATATGCTTGGTAGCCACTTTGTCTATAGAGCTATTGCCTACAATGATAGTGGCCTGTGCCAGAAGCTGCAGTGTGCATATGATAGAGTGTGTTTCGCCCGCTGTCGCCTGCCTACCTATAGGATGTCTCTTTTATCCTCCATCGAAAGAAGACTCTCCACCTTAGGGCTGGGATCGGCCTTTCGAGGAGACCTGAGTCCTCAGGTATTCCAGGGATGTTATGACGTCCACTCCTTTAGGCCTGTGGTTGATACTGCCATCGGTAGATTGAGGTAGAGACGCGAACTTTCTGACCAGTCGCTGATACAGGGCATCATTGATAAACATGGCTTGAGTCCTTTGCCGGAGATCATATTCACTGATGGCTCTTATGATGGGAAAATACGTTCAACTAGTGCAGGCATTGTTATATGCGATCAGGACGTTGCATATAAAATAAGCCTACCATTTCGATGCTCGTTCTTTACTGCCGAGGCCTTCGCGATTAAGAGAATTCTATAGTGGCAGTAAGTACTGATATTTAGTTAAAACATAACCACTTTTAATTGGCTTTACGGAATTGCACAAATTTGGTCTAGAATTAGGGTACGCACAAAAATGTAGAGGGCTAGATCGGTTTTAACTTCCAAAACTAAAAAAATTAAAAATTTGGGTACATAGAGCTGTCACTGACGACAATATTTGGTTATACAAAAAGACTGCAGTTTATATATACAAAATGAAAATCTAGCCCTCTAGAGAAAACATTAAAAAACAATATCGTGCAATTACAACTACGATAGAAGTCTAGAAAAAAAGTGTCAACGTTTTAACTTTTATACATGCAAATATACATGCGGAATGACAAGAAGAGCAGTATGGCGTGTAGCGAGAGATGGCGCAGCAATCGAACAAGGACAGATGCCTCTCGTTAGACAAGGGCAGATATAGACCGGTAATACAGAAAATGATAGAAAACGAATTAGAACGGAATTAAAAATGTTCGACATTATCGACATCAAAGAAGTTCGGTCTTCACTATAGGATCCCCTTAAGGCGGCCTTGCAGCTAATGATTTCACGGAGGAAAATAGTGACAATAATATTGTTATACTATCGGATTATAAGTCGGCTCTAGAGGTTATCTACAACAACCAAATTGATGTTCACAAGAATTCCTACTCAACGGAAGCCAGGATACTTGTGCATGAATTGGAGCGGGAGCATGGCAAGCGTGTGATTTTTGTCTGGATTCCATCGCACTCTGACATCGTTGGTGACGAATTGGCGGATGGCCAAAGAGGCGGCCTCCGAGGAATCTGACTCCAGCATTGCGATTCCGACTGAAGATTTGCTGTCGGAAATAAGAAAAGCCACTTGAGAGGCGACGCAAGACTTTGTTGTTTGGGACTCTACCTACAAGGGTACATTCTATTTTCGGATGTTTTATGATCGTCGAGCTAGGAAGCCTTGGTTCCATGAAGTTAATAGAGAGAGATATTTTGTAACCCTCTTCAACAGATTAAGAGCTAATCACTACAATTTGGGCTCCTCCCTAAAAAGGAAGGGTTATGTTCGTGATGATGTGATTGTGGGTACGATCAAGAGGACTTGTACCATTTATTCGTTAGATGCTGTAAATACGAAGAACCTAGGCTTGTGATGGATCGTGAACTCAGAGCGGTGGGCTATTACGAAGAGCTGGATATTGTCGATTTGATTAAGAAGGAGAACTGGAATATCCTGTTTATTGTTTTCAAGTAAAAAAAAAAGTAGATAGAATGATCTAAGTGAATTATTTTCATACATTATAGTTTGTGCCAAATTGCCTTTGGGCAGAAGGCACCATAATACCCTTCACCCGAGGGAGCACAAACCCCCCCCCCCCCCCACAAAAAACTTGGTGCTGCTTTTTTACTCCTGTCGCATTTTTCTCTAAATTATGTTTATTGTTTTTTTATTCAATCAAAAATCTTAGTACTAATGTTTAAATTTTAATGTTTAAATTTCGAAGTCTAGCAGCGCCAAGTCTTTTTACAAGTTTTTTACAAATTTATTAATTTTATTTTAATTAAATATTTTTATTTTGTACTGTTACTTCTTTAATTCTTTGTAATTAAAATGATTCTTTGTAATATTAAAAATTTGTTAAAGAGGATTAAGAAGCTATTACCACTTGGGTTGGAATAGGAAGACCTTTGAATAGGAATACAAAGATACCACTTGGGTTTTATTTTTTGGCACAAACACGATAACTAGTGCCCATTAATTTGACTGTGGTTTCTGATAGTATTTCTTACGCTAAACAAAAAATTATTTAGGTCTTACAGGGTTAACTGCTTTAGTTTTCGAGATATGCAGTATTAAAACTCAAAATAAATATAACTTTTCATGCGTGGAAAGTTAATAAAAATTTTGAAATAATACTTTAATTGTGTGTGTATAAACAGTACACACGTAAGCGGGGGAGAGGTGGGGGTAAACCTCGGTTCGCGTGAAAAGTGTATGCATGAACTTTTCATGCGTGAAAAGTTAATATACATTTTTAAATAATACTTCAATTGTGTGTGTGTGTGTGTGTGTGTGTGTGTGTGTGTGTGTGTGTGTGTGTATAAACAGTACACACGTAAGCGAGGGAGGAGCTACCGCACCTCTCCTGAAAGCAGGAAGGAGGTGGGGGTGAACCTCGGTTCGCGTGAAAAGTGTATGCGTGAAGGTAGTAGGTTCCGTTGTTAGGCGTTGGGCGTTGTTTACATTTTTAAAATGTAAACATAGAGATCTCATTTCTTTTAGTAGACGCTTGTATTCAATTCTTGAAGGTAGTCAGTTACATTCGTACTCTCACATTATGTGTACCGATATTCATCCTCGTCTTCACCCAAAATTGGTAAATTTTTCTTTTTTTTCTTTGTTTCGACATCATATATATTTATACGATAATATATTATATCTAATAATTTAAAGGTAATTATGCATAAAAAAGACATACTCTCCGATGACCTTGACTTTGACACATGTTGTCAAGGTCACCTTCCTGAGTGAGGGTATCCCTTTTATGCATAAATACCAATTTAAAAGTAGTTGCACAACAATTATTTTTCAAAGTAATATACATATTCTCTTTGCAATTGGCGCAAATTAATTTAAAAATTTTACATCTTTTTTTGAAATACATGTCACTTGAGTTAAGTTAGATAACATAATTTTGTGAAGGAGAAATAAAGCTACCACTTAGGTTGGATTTTTGAATTTACAAAATACATTGCGTGTACTTGGCGCCTTTTTTTTACCTTTTTTGAAAAAGGTAATTTTGAACTGATATCACGCATTTTGTAGTATTAAGCAGGGATCAGCAAAACAATTTTTATTTTTTACTTTTTAATTATTCACGAAATTAGCAATAACAACAAATTAAATTTTTATTGAATAAGCAAATTAGTAGGTAATTAGTCACAAAAAATTAGTATTTACATAAAAATTAATAACATTTAAGTAAAAGTGAATTATACACTTCTCACAAAAATTAAAGGAACACTAAATTTTTCTTTAAAAATAAGCAAAATTCAAGCAGCTGTAACTTTGTTAAAAATGACCAAAATTTAAATTAAAAAAAAATGATTTTAAAGCTTAAAATCTGTACTTTCGAAAGGTTACTATTATTTTTCAGTTGCTGCAAATTTGGTAATTGTTACATATAGATAACTACGAGCTGGAAAAAATAGAAAAATTTCAATTTCTTCCTTTTTCATTTTGACCCAGAAAACAATAGCGCAGAACAGCAACATAAATTTATTCTTTATGTTTTTTGTACTTTTAAGTACCCTGCATTTAAAAAAAATTGCTAAATAGCTATGAGAATTTTTTCATGGTGGCTATTATGATTTTATGGAGCAAAACGTACAAAAAATTGTAAAATTGCTTAAATAGGATACACAAAATTGAGTTTTGGGAACTGTTAGGGAAACAAATAAATCTTACGTATTCTTATGTATTTTGAGTCGTAGAATCCGAAAATGGTCATAAAAATTATGTCTATAACGGAGAAAACATGGAAAATAAAGGAAAATGCTAAAAAACATAAAATTGTTTAAGGATGTATGGGTGACATTTCAAACCCAGTCAGAAATGATTAGTTGATTCGACGTTGAATCAATGTCGAAAACCGAATGTCGAATCAACGTCGTAATTCTGGTCGATTCGACGTCGAAAGCGTATAAAATATCACCGACTATTCAACTTATCGTTTCAACGTCGTTTCAACGTCGAAGGTTGAAATTCGATTGAAATATAGTATATTATATATTTTATATTTTTTTATATATGCAGTGTTTGTCTGGATAGGTCCTAAATATAAAATTTATATATATTATTTATACATATGTGATTGATCGCGCAATTTCGAGTCGAAATTTTACTCCTTCTTTCGACCTCTTATTTTTCACATCTCAGGATTCTAAAGGATTTTGATAGGTTCTAATTGTACTTAGCTCCTACTTTGTGCCTGAAAACGGCAGAAAACGGACTGTTTCCCATTTTGAGGTTTAAAAGAGGAGTTATCGGTAAAACCCTCCTAAACCTCCTAAAACCCTCTAGATCCTACACTGATAGAAAAATGTACTAAATTTTAATTAATGTTTTCTCCAGTAGTCCTTATGAAGTATTTTTTTAATTCAGTTAATATTTTTCGAATGAAAAAAGTATTCATCCAATTGAAACAAATTTTCTAAACCTAATAAAATATTTACTGAATTCAAAAGAATACTTTATTAGGACTATTGGAGAAAACATTTATTGTAGTACATTTTATTATCAATGTATTAATTTTTACTACTTTTTAAATCGTAATGAAACATGTTCCATATCACGTACATCATCGATAATTCATATAGTATAGGTTTTGGTAAATTTAGCAACGAGATACGGTTGTGACTTTGACTTATGTTGTCGTATCTCGTTGCTCTGTTAAATGCAATATTTATCTAGATTTATTATTTAGAATCTAAGATTTTTAATATTAAAAAAATATTACCGCAAAATATTTTATAACATTGTTAATTTTAATTTTAATTAATCACAATTTTAATTAATCAGATACATATATAGACATACATGTATCACAATTAATAATGTTATAAAATTTATATAATAAATTTTTTTTATTAACCATATGAAACACAACTTAAATAAAAACTCCACTGCAAGTCACCGATAATATACATGACATAGAGCATGTTAATATGATAATGTGGTAAATAGCATATAGGGGGGAGAGTCAGAAAAAATCTAAGAGATCGCACACGTTTGTTTCTAAGGTACAAAGGAACATATATTTATTTGTTTACACTTTTTTATCTACTTGTTCATGTACTCTTGCATACTATCTAAATTAAACTCATATTATATCATAACGAAAAAAAAAAATTTTTTAACCATTTAAAACAATTAATATATGTATTGTATCTTAATAAAAATTAAAATTAAAATTTAGTTTCAACAAAATTAAAATTAAAATTGAAAAATGTCTGATACTGATTGTGAGTATCTTAAAATGAAATATCTTAATACTAATAAAACTTAAAATTAATACCTTAATACCAAATAACTAATCGCATATCACAAATGCCATTTAACAAATAATATTAATAATACGGAATTAAGGAGTCTGGATTACCGATTGAAATCAAAGTAAGAAAAGAAAAGAGAAGAAAAGAGAGGGGGGCCTCTGCATTTGTCTACGAGATAAATTTTAGGGCCAAAATATAAACCAGAGTAACAAGAATAAGAGCAATTCCAAGATCTCAAGACGAGATTAACCTTGCAGAGCTCCTTGTACTACTACGAACAATGTCGATCTTCCAATATGGCGTCCCAAATGAGAATATCGGAAGGGCCCTGCTCGCTGGACCGGACTCCTCGCCTCAATTCTCCCTCTCGGGCGCGAGCTGCCGCAGCTCTCCTTTTCCTGGCGGTGAGCTCTCCTTGGGAAGTCGAATCTCGCTCGGTTGGTCTCCAGAATATGTGCCGCTTAGCTCAATCAGTTACGAAAGAAGGAAAACGTACTCGTCTCGTCCGAAGAAACGCAGCAAGAGCGGCCATGACACTGAACTGACTAAACGAGAGCGAGCCGAGCGAGGAAGGAGTGGGGGCGCTTTGAAAGTGGCGACTCACGCGTCGCGCCATCTACATCTGAATGAAACGATCGGGCGTTTGCAAAACGCGAAGGAATTTGAGCGCAATATCTGAAGTAAATATTAAATTAATATTAAATAAATGTTAAATAAATGTTTTTTTAAATCATTATTGCAAATAAATAATTAATGTAAAATAAATATTACATTACTGTCAAATAAATGTTAAATAAATGTTCTTTCAATTCATTATGGCAAATAAATAGTTAATGTAAAATAAATATTAAATAAACGTTAAATAAACGTTTAATAAATATTTTTTCTAAATTATTACTTCAAATAAATAATCAATGTGAAATAAATATTTAATAAACATTAAATAAATATTATTTTTACAATGAATTGTACAAATGTATAATTAATAAAAAATGAATATTAAAAACACATTTAAAAAACATTGTCTGCTGATTGGGCAAGAGCTTGAATAAATAAATACCAGTCCATATTCAATTATCGTAAATTTAGTAATATGTAAATATATGAAGATAAGTAATTATAAGAAGTAATAACAAAAAGAAAGATGTTTTGTAATAGTTTTGTATATATTTAAAATTTAAGCATTACCAAAAATCTAAAAATTTCATAGATTGTTCTATTATTACTGTTGAAATATAATGCTCTCCGCAGGGATTGAGATGGTGGTGGTGATTGCCAACGAACGACACTTTTATATGATATAACTCTTTATTCTCGACACAATATAAAACACCGTATATATAAGACACGTGTGCACGCGATGCGCTCGGACTATCGTCTGTCGCTTCTCGCTTCGTACGGCGTGCGCGCCCGCGTTGCTGCGCCACGCGATGCCCTCTGGAAGGGCGCGAGGGTGCTCTACTCGCACAAAGCATCTTTCCAACACTCCCTCCCTTTGTGCGGGTAGTGGGCTCGGGTGCTCTAAGTCTTTTTCTTATCTAAAAAATGGCAAAGTATTAGTTCCGAGTAAGATTTCGTTTTTAATTGCTCTTAAACTCTAAATTTGCTATATTATCTCTAAGATATGCGAATGCTTCCAACGGTAACGGTTTAGTCATGATATCAGCTAAGTTTTCTCTAGTTTCTATCCATCTAACTTCTACTTTCCTTTGATCTGCACATTGTTTTATAAAATCTCCATGAGTATCTGCCATGTGCTTTCGGTTTCCAGTATCTTCTCTTTCTTTTAAGTTTCTCTTTACTTCCTCTAGTTCATCATCAAAAATCTTAAGTTTGTGACTTCCATCTTTCTTAATGCAGTTTCCTGCAGCTCTATTATCACACCATGTTACTGACGGAAAGAATGTTTCTCCAACAACATGTCTGAGTGACTTGTCCAGTGAAATCACTTCTTGACATGCCTCACTCATTGCTAAGTATTCCGCTTGACATGTAGAGAGTGTGACATAAGTCTGTTTATGACTTCTCCACGCTATCACATCTTCAAATAGCTTGATAATATATCCTCCAGTAGATGTAGAATCAGTACAATCCCTGAAACTTGCATCTGTCAATGCTTCTAGCTCGTTTGTTCTTCCTCTAAATATCAGTCCTCTATTTACCGTTCCTTTCAGATATCTAAATACTCTTTTCACATCTTGCCAATCTTTTTCTGTAGGCTCTAATTGTTTTCTTGTCAGGTAGTTTACTGCAAATGCTATGTCAGGTCTTGTAGCGTTTGCTAAATACATCAATAGCTTCTCTATAAGGCACTCTTTTGATTTCTTCTTTTTGGATCACATCTTCATTGTTCGATTCTTCTAATCTGTTCCTTTTATTTTTATTGCTTACCTGTCTAGTGACCATAGGAATACTTTGCGGTTTACATTCCTCCATATGGAACTTTTTCAGCACACTTTCTGTATATTGTGCTTGATGGATATTCATATATTTGTCTTCTTTATTTCTCTCTATTGTGATTTCTAAAAAACTCTTTGATTCTCCAAGATTCTTAGTCTCAAATGTTTCATCTAATTTGCCTTTGATTTCTTCTAATTTCTCTAAATCATTACTTGCGACCAGCATGTCATCCACATAAAGCAGTATTACTACCATTTTTCCTTCTTTCCTCCATGTGAACAGGCATGACTCATGTAAGTCATTCTCTAATTCAAGTTTCTTAGCCTCTTCTGAGAATCTCTTATTCCATCTTTTTGGACTTATCTTTAATCCATACAAAGCTCTATTTAATTTACACACCTTGGTCTTCATGGTGTTCTCATCTACTTCTACTCTCTCTGGGATCTCCATATATATTTCTTCTTCTAGAACTCCATTCAGAAACGCAGTCTTAACATCTAGCTGGCAAGCGTATAAGTTATACTTATTTATTATTGCCAATATAGATCTAACCAGTGACAGTCTTGAAACGGGTGCATATGTCTCTTTTAGATCATACACGTTTCTATCTTTACAACCTCTAATCACAAGTTTTGCTTTGAATCTGGTAGATTCATTTGCCTCTAATTTTCTTTTAAATACCCATTTTGAATCTATTATGTTGGGTCGTTTTCCATCTAATTTCTCTAATGGTCTATCGACAAGTTCCCACACTTGATTAGCATGCATAGATTCAAGTTCCTCTTTGACTGCAATTTTCCAATTCTCTCTTTCGTTACTTGACATAGCTTCTTCATAAGTGACGGGCTCTCTATTCAACGATGCCACAAGACATTGATGTAATTCATCTTCATACTTTATTGTCTGGCATTTATTTGTTTCTACGAAACTATAATTAGCAAAACTAATATCCTCTATCGGTCTTTGCACTTGATTGTCTCTAATATTCTCTGATAATTCATTTTCCTCTTAGTTTTACTTCTAGTCGTTGGAGTGTTACTCTCTCTTTGCACACTCTTTCGTTTTTGTTCATCTAACTGTATTGCTTGTTTTCTTGGTCTACCTCTTTTTCTTTTCTCTAATGTTTCTTGTTGTAACTCTTCTTTCTCTTTATCTTCTACAAATTCTTTCATCCAATTCTTGTCCATTTCTTAACATTTTCGGTTTGACCATTTTTATATGTTATCTTTTCATTGAATCGGACATGTCGACACTCTATAAACTTTCTCGTACTTGGATATAGTATATACCCAGTATATATTAGTGTATCCAACTAATATTCCTCTAATTGCTCTTTTATCAAATTTTGATGTGGGCTTCGGTACTTTTGCATTCCCAATGCATCCGAATCTCTTAAGCTGTTCTAAGTGACAGGTTGTCTCTGGTGAAAACTTCTTCAATGGAATTTTATACTCTACAGTTTTGTGTGGAGATCTGTTGTACGCATGCACAGCAGCGTCAACTGCTAGCTCCCACATACTTTTCGGTAATCCGGAGTCGAACATAAATATTCTTATTCTCTCTTGTAATGTTCGATTGAACCTTTCGGCTACTCCGTTATGCTCTAGAGTATACGGTGGCGTAAATATGTTTTCTATCTTTTCTCTTTCCAGTACTTCTCTAAACGCACCTCCCGTGAACTCCTTGCTTTGATCTGACTTTACGTAGCATAGTTTTTCTTCTTTTCCTAGTAAATTTCTAGCATGTATGAGGTATTCTAAAGCCTCTCCAGATTCGTCTTTCGTCTTTAATGAGTATGCTTTCGCCAATCTAGAATGATCATCTATGAACACAATAATAAATCTCTTTTGTCCTGGATATGAGGTCGGTTTTATCGGACCCATAATATCCGTGTGTATGACTTGAAATGGTCTTTGTGCTTTAGTTCTTGTTTCTCTAAATGGCAGTTTTTCCATTTTTGCCATTATATACCTTGCATTCTAATATTGAATCATCTAACTCTACTTTCTCTAATCTCTTATCTAATTTCTGTAATCTTTTTAGATAGCTTAGTGATGCATGACCCAATCTAACATGCCATAACATCGCCTCATTTATTCTTCTTGTTTTCTCTGACTTCTCTATTATTGAACTTTCGCACATTTCTTCTATATCCTCTAACGATTGTAGATCTTCTAATTTAACCGTTTGATTGAGTTCTGTACTTGTCTCATGCTGTACATTTTCATTCACACTTGTGAGTTCCTCCTCATTCTCCCTCCCAATCGCAGATCCAACATTTTCATACTCTTTTAATTCTCCCTCCGAAATTGATAACTCATTGTTTTGAATGTTTGTCTGTGATTGTTCAGGGGACTCACAATGTGACACTATCTTTGCTCTACATCTATATACTGCACATTTTACTCTACTATTATTTTTAACCTCAAATTGTATCGTCCAATTAGGTTTATTATAATTTCTTCTAAAAATTATTTTATTTGTTTGTTTATTATATACTTTAAGCAACTTATCATCTAAGTAAATGCTAAACCCAGCCTCTGCTAATTTTCTCAAAAACAGTAGATTCTCTGATACATCTCCTATTGCTATTACTTTTGTTAATCTGATCTCTTTCTCTTCTTTTTCTCCCGTTCGCAACAAAAGATCTCCTTTTCCGTCTATTACAATATTTGCAAACTCATTTTTATTCGCACATTTGATAATCTGATTTTCACACCTTTCAAAGTTTGACAAAATCACGCTTTTATTAACAATATGATCGGTTGCTCCCGAATCTGCTATAAAATTAATTAATTCTTTTGAATTATCTCTACTCTTTATTAATCTAATCGTACCTGACTCTGGTTTATCTTCTTGAGCTGTAGCGGTTATTGTTGCTTTCTTTGCTTGAGCCTTGTTGTATGGTTTAACTATCTTTCCTCTATTATTTACTCTTTTGGTGCTTGTTTGTTCGGTTTTATTCAGCTTATTTTTATTAAAATTTGTATTTTTATACCTTTTTCCTTTAAATCTTCCAGCCTGTGCTCCGGCGTTTAAACAATTGTCTCCTTTGTGACCTCTAACTTCTTGGCAATGGTAGCAAAACCAAGCTCCTGTTTCAATGAGCGGGCAGTCCTTGGCCATATGTCCTAGCTTATTGCACCGGTAGCACTTTACAGGTTTTCCGTCTGCTTCTAATTTCGCTCTCTGTGCTCTAGCCTCTGGTTTCTCTAATTGCTCTTTCTCTTTGTTTCTGCTTCTAACTGCGTAATAAATGATTTTATTTCATCAATATTTATTTCTTTTTGAGTTGTTTGTCTTCTGATCAAATCGGCATTCCTCAGTTCTGGTATATTAAAAGCTACCGCCTGATAGAATGACGATGATTTCTTGCTCTGTAAGAGGCACTGCATCCTCACATAATTCATATTCTCTAACTATAAAGTCAAAGCGTTCGCAAAAGTCATTTACTTTTTCATCTTTCTTCATTTTAATCTGATAGAGACGAGCTCTTACAGATGTATGAGTTACATTTATTTCATTCTTCTTACATCCTCTTAATTTCTTTAAGATCTCTGATGGATCTTTTTCATGTAAAATTCTTTTATGATAATTTTCATCTATATGATTAATTATAATATCTCTAACAAAACTTTTTCTTTTAACAATTTTTAATTCCGAAAGATTTTCTGGACCTTTTATACTTGCATTTATTACATCTAGCAAATCATTGTTCATTAACTCTGATTTTAAATAATCCATCCAGAGATCAAAGTTAGACTTCTGCGTAAGCTTATACTCTCTTCTAATATGTAGTTTTTGATTATTTAAGTCAATTTCTATAGCGTTTTTAAATGCTTCTAAATCTCTACTTTTATCTCTAATTTTGGCTGAGCAGATTGTTTCTTCTACTTTTCTCTTTTTCGGTTCTTTTTGTATTTCAATAACTTTTTCAAGATTATTTTCTTTTAAATTTTGTATGTTATCGTTATTTACCTCTAACTGTCTAAGTTTCATTTTTTCACTCTCTAAATTAGCCTCCGAAACTCGCACCATTTTCTCCATCATAGAATTCGCCTGCATCATCACTCTTTCCAAGGTTTGGAATGTGGTCTCTAATTTTCCAGTTATCACTTCATTTCTCGCAATGAGTTTTTCTTGTTGTTCATACAGGATCTTACTACCAATCGGAAAAATTGGTCTATCCTCTCCCACAAATTTCGGCAGTCGAACTTCATTTGTGATTCGGGGTTTCTCTTTTGGTTTTGAGGTTGCCCCTCGTGTCTCTAGCTCTTTCTCTTTCTCTATAACTGTGTAAATGTTCAGATTATTATTTTAATTTCATCCTTGAACACTTATACTTACACATTTGCTATCTCTAACCTTCTAATTTTTTTCTATTTTACTCTTTGAACAATATTCTCTTACCTTTTTCTTCTATTATTTTTCTCTCTATTACTGTCTCTGTGCTATCATCGCTCTCATAGTCTACCAGATTCTGGTCCTCCTCTACGCATCCTTCGTCTTGTCTAGTTTTATCCATCTATATCGGGATTTCAAATATCAATTGAACATGAATATTATTCTTTTTCAAAACAAATTTAATATTCAATATATTGATATTATAAAATTTATAATTTTATCGTCGAGTTTTTCTCAACGATAAAACTTTTATTGCTTACTTATTGCTTACAAGACCATACAGAATGCACTGCAATTCATAATGATCTGAAAGCGAGAAACCACGCGCCTCTGCAGAGTCATCTGCACACGCACACCACTATCCCGTGCGATCTCCAGCACTGCTGAAAAGATCTATAGGATATCGGGTTGATCACGCACGCGCACGGGACTCGTACAGATTTACGCAGCCTCCCTAAACAGCAATCAAGCTACACCGCACCGCAAGTCATGCTTGATCACCGACCCGATGCATGTCGATTTTGAAAAATAATTCCATACACATGCATGTATATACATATGTGTCATGGTGTCGCATTGATGCTATGTTTTTCTAATCGATCATGCGTCAGCGCGTGCCCGGCAACAAGTTCTTCGCGCCAAAAAAAACAACACAAAGACTCTCGCCGGTCACGATCGGACTTCCGCGCGTCAAAAAAAATGACTCTCGCCGTTTACGATCGGACTTGCACGCGCACGTTGCCGGCTTGTTACCAAGCGGCATCTTTCTATCTCTTTCTATCACACACATCTATTCTCTATTTCTCTTTTTATATTGCACATCTCTATTCTCTAATTCTCTTAGAATTTAGTTAATTTCTCGCATCTACTCTTTATACATCTAGTCTCTACTTTATCAGCGCTGTTTTTCGTGTACATCGACGATGATTTCTCTATCTCTCAAGAAGAAGGCCAAAACATCTATCTCCTTCTAACAGCATTTATTGAACGAACGTTCTTATTAGCTGAAAGTTCTCTCGTTTTGCTCGTCAGCAACGAGGAATATTATTTACTCACCCTCTAATATTCTATTATCTATCTGCGTCTAATTCGTCTATTTGTCGTCGTTGCCACACACTTCTCACAGATCTTCCGCAGGACAAGAGTGCCCTAGGCCCATAACCTGTTGGAATATAATGCTCTCCGCAGGGATCGAGATGGTGGTGGTGATTGCCAACGAACGACACTTTTATATGATATAACTCTTTATTCTCGACACAAGATAAAACACCGTATATATAAGACACGTGTGCACGCGATGCGCTCGGACTATCGTCTGTCGCTTCTCGCTTCATACGGCGTGCGCGCCCGCGTTGCTGCGCCACGCGGTGCCCTCTGGAAGGGAGCGAATGCTCTACTCGCACAAAGCATCTTTCCAACAATTACGTCTAAGTATCTGTATAAAATTTCAGCACAATTCTTTTACTGATTTAAAAGTTATTGTAATTAAGAATGTATTGGAAGTATTTCAAATATATTCAGAAATTGCTGTAAATTTTTTCTAAATTAAATTAAAAATAATCTGTAAAATTTTGAAGTTATTTAAGAGTTATTTAAGTTTAAAGTTGATAAAATTAACATTATCTTTTATAGAGAATCGACACTTTGCTGTAAATATAAATAAAATATAAATAAACCATTAAGATATTTCTTAAACTTTTTTTATGTGTAAAACATACATCATTGATATTGTATTTTAAGTTTCAAAATTTTTTTTCCACCAAAAATTTTTTTTAATTATTTAAACAATACTAATTATTTAAATAACAAAAAATCATACTCAAACTGTTAACCGTAATCCCTTCTAACATATAAAAAATTTTGAGTTGTTTGACATACATACAAAGTCTTCTTTTATTGAAAGTTTGACTTTTAGCAAGGACTGTACGACACATACATTCTTAAACTCACAGACGTAATTTTCTTATGTTTTTTTATGTATTTTGCGTCACAGAATCTTGAGCCAGCTATGTGGGAAGACTCAAAATACGTAAGAAAACGTCATCATTATCAATCATGTCTGCATGTTATTTAAAAAAGTTTAACAATTATATCGTTCAATAGAGCAAAGTTGCAATTTTAAGAATCTGTTTTTTGAATTGCGATACAATGATTTTTAAGGGAGTTATGAGCAATCAAAGTCAAAATGCTTATTTCTTATTCAATACGCAATAACTCAGTAACAAAAAATCGTAAAAACATAAAAAAAAAAGATTTTGCAAGGAAAACTTCAAGCTTTTACGTTAGGAAGACGACAATTTTCGCAGATTTTTTTTGTGCTCTTGACAGGCCCACAAAGTAAGAGAAAAATTTTCTATTTTGTCTAGCTCGTAGTTTTCTATATGTAAAAATTACCAAACTCACAGAAACTGAAAAATAATAGTAACCTTTCAAAAGTAGAGATTTCAAGCTTTAAAATCCTTTTTTTTTTTAATTTAAACGTTCATTTTTAACAAAGTTACAGCTGCTTGAATTTTGCCTATTTTTGAAGATAAATTTAGTGTTTCTTTAATTTTTGTAAAAAATGCAGATTAAAATAAAAGTACTAATGACTGGCCACTGCCCATTACCTAGCTATTCATGGGAGATTTATTTTTTATTAAGCTTTTTAAATAAAATTGGAAATGTATTTTTACTGATTAATATAATTTAACTATTTAGTTTTTTATATTAAAAATTATGCTATATAAAACTTTGTTTAAGATAATAAAAAAATACTTGAATATTGATACTTAAGTGTATCGTGAGTTTCAATAAATTTCTTACGGAATGGCTAAGAAAAGTAAGATACTGGTTAAGCCTATAATTATCGAAATAATAAGTTTTTCTACACGGAAAAAGACGTTATAGAATCTTAAAAATATTTATAATAAATAAAAAGCAAAAAATTGCACATGTAAATTATTTTTTGTATAAATATTTACGTGGCTATCTACTGGTACGTGGAAATCTTGTTTGCCCAATAACTAACCGACTGGCTAGTTATCAGTTAAATCGCCGCGTATGTGCTCACTTCTGTGCTGTAGTACCTGGCCGTAACATCTGTTCAAGTTTGAATGATCTGTGTGCACACTTTTCGTACAAAAATCGTAAGTAAACTTATTTTTAATATTAGTTCTAGCAATATTATATTACATTATACATATTTTTAAAGTTTTTTTGTTTATTTTTTTTACATGTTCGTATAACCTCCAAAATTTGTTTACTTTCTCTATTACAGAAAACGTAAGATGGGCAAGGAGAAAAAAAAGAAGTCGATCAAAAACAGTGTATGAAAAGAAATACACACAAGAAGATGTATGTAATGCGTTAAAAGAAGTAGAAAAGGGCATGTCGAATGGCTGCTGCTATATTCAAAGTACTAAGATGTACTTTGTACGCAAAACACAAAGATATCATTCCAGTCGAAGGTGTGAAAGGGCCGAGTACCTACTTAACAGCTGAAGAGGAAAAATTATTGGTGGATTGGATTGTTTACTGCGGTGAAAGAGGTTTTCTGGTTACAAAATCTGTACTGCTACAGTGCGTGCAAAAACTGGTTACTGAAATAGAAAAAAAAACTCCTTTCAAAAATAACCAGCCAAGTAGACACTGGTGGAATAATTTTTGTAGGCGAAATCCTGAAGTAAGCTCAAGAGTTGCCCAAAATTTGAATATGAATCGGGCATTAGTCTCAAAAGAAGTTTTAAATAGTTGGTTTTGTGAAGTAAATGAATATTTAAAGAAGCTTGATTTATTAGATATTGATCCATCGAGTCTTTAATTTAGATGAAAGTGCTTTTTTTCTTGTTTCAAAGGTGGACTCAGTGTTAGCCCGCAGAGAATCAAAGAGCGTGTATGAAGTTGTGCACGGTGACGAAAAAGAAAGCATAACTGTCTTATTTACGGTGAAAGCTAAAGGTACTCTATTATCACCTTTCATTCTTTACTGATATGAAAGGATTCCAGCTCTTGTTACAAGCAATCTGCCTAAAGGATGGCTAGCTGCAAATACCGAAAAAGGATGGATGACTGCAGAAAGATTTTTCAACTATATAAGTACTCAATTTTATCCTTGGCTTGTAAAAAACAAGATACAATTTCCAGTGGTTTTATTTGTTGATGGCCATGTATTTCATCTGACCTTATCTTTGACACAGTTTTGTAAAGCTAACTAGATTGAACTCATAGCTTTGTATCCCAATGCAACACACATTTTACAGCCGTTGGACATAGCAGTGTTCCATCCGTTAAAATCTACATGGAAGAAAACAGTCGATGAATGGAGGATTGAAAATGGTTCACAAAAACTAAAGAGAGAACATTTTGCTCCTGTTTTGAAAAGAACTTTGGATGCAATGCCAAAAAACATCATTTAAAATGGTTTTAGAACTTGTGGTCTTTTACCATTTTTTTCTGAGGCTGTGGACTTTAATGTTTTAAATAAAAAAAAAAGAAAAAATGGAGAGTCAACAGAAAACATGTGAGTCAAGCGTTCTCAGCTACGAGCACAGAAGAAGAGGATGCTAAAAACCATTTTTAGTACATGGAATAACGGTTAAACCCTGATACTCTTTAAAGATTTTGAACAGGCATTATCTAGTGGAAGTTTCAAGATTAGTAACAGTACTTGAAGAACTTTTCCGATATTGGCTGGATACAAAGCGTCTTTCTGGTGCAACTATAAACAATTAAATTAAATATTTAATTTAACATTGTAATGACCTACTAATATTTTATTTAGGAGAGAATGTGAGAGTAAGTAGTGTGTCTACGAATGAGGACTCCAGTCAGGACACAAATGATGTACTGGTTGATTTAGACTCGGTAGCTGACATATCTCAAATATTATAATCTAGTAATCTGGAAATAGACCTAGTATCTAAAGAAAATGGAAGTGATAGTGAATGGAAGTCATATTAGACGCAAAATGTTTAGATGTAGTCGAAGCTCGCATCGAGTCTCCAAAGCTTTCCTACTTAACAAAGAATTATACAGAATCTATTGATGCTAATAGTCTATTGTCTAAAAGTTTGTAAACTATTTAACTATTATTATGTAAAATAAGTTACCAAACTTAATTTCTTATTATTTTATTTGATACAGATGATGAGAATGAAAATGAAAAAGCAATGGAGAGTAATAATGTTACAGGTAAAAAACTGAAGAAGTTCCAAAGCTTTGTAATCTTAAAGAGTCTATAATCTACGTTTCAACGTTTTCTTCGACAGAATGAACCACGAATACAACACTCTTAACATTAAGTATCAAAAAAAGTTGTTAAATTTCGAGATTAAGGACATTCACTTTTATATAAACGTCTTTCGCTCAAAGATCCGCGATATTGAAAATCATCTTTTTCTCTTTACCAGAACGCGTGGTCACAGATTTTTTTTAGCGTAACAAAGAGAATATTTTTCGTCATAACAGCCGAACTAAACTTAAATTAATGGACAAAATTTAACCATATTTTAATGAAACGTAACCGACATGTTTTTTCTAATGCGAATATGAACAAATAGATTTTTAATGTTAGTAGTAAACAAATTCCTGATGTTGTTTTGAAATTTCTTAGCTCAGTCGATAGATTTGGCTTGCCAATTAATTGTCGTGATAGAAAGGACCGTTTCGACTCCGTTTTACATGTAATCAAAAGCTTTGAACTTAATAGTCACAAAATATCCAAAGAGAGCGCGAATGAAACACGTTTGTCAATTTCCAACATATTGCAAGGGTTTCTCACCAACAAAAAACATATTAATCTCATTGATGATATATTTCCAATTCTTTCGATAAATGTAAAAAATTATTAAAAAATAACGACGACCTTCTAGTCACAAAAGCCGATAAAGGCCAAGTTACTGTTGTCATGGACAGAAATAATTATATAGACCAAATGACTGACTTACTCAATGACCAGACAACATATAAAAAACTTAATCGTGACCCTATCAAACGCCTAACCACCAAACTTAATAGTTCAATTTGCTCATGGTATGATTCTGAAATCATCGATGAGCACATATTCAATAAATTACGCAGCACTTGTGGCAACTTGCCCCGATGCTACGGATTACCAAAAATCCATAAAAATGGCTTTCCACTACGTATTATCGTCTCCACTGTGGGTAGCCCATTATATAATATTGCTTGTTTTCTCCACAACATTTTGAACGATTCCATTCCTAAGCCGCGTTCGTATATAAAAGACAGTTGATGTTTTGTTGAGAAAATTAAAAACTTGAAAATCCTGCCCGAGATGAAATTCTCATTTCACTTGACGCTACTTCTCTTCACCAACATCCCAAAAGAGTTTGTCATGCAAGGCATTGAAAAACGATGGGGTTACATTTCCACAGCCACCAATTTTACCTTACAACAATTTTTATACGCCATCGATATAGTCCTAAGCTCCACTAGCTTTTGTTTTAACGGCATTATTTATGAGCAAATTTTTGGTAGTCCTATGGGCTCCCCCCTTTCCCCAATCCTTGCTGACATAGTGTTAGACGACCTTGAAACACATTGCCTCAAACTATTAAGTTTCATTGTTCTCATTTTCGGGAGATATATCGACATCTTTGCAATTATCCCACGCGATAAAGTAAAGGACATACTTGACGTATTTAATAACTATCACCCGCGGCTAAAATTTACATGCGAAACTGAAACCAATTGCTCGATCAACTTTTTAGATGTGACGGTTATTAAAGTTCCGGAGCCCCGGGGCGGCGGCAGCGAGAGCCCTCGTTGCGAGGCCGAGTGTGCTCGACCCCGCGTAACCGTGCCTTCGGGGTTAGTTCTGAGGGAGTGCGGGAACACCTGAGAGCTCTCAGTCGAGGCTCGGAGCACCAGACCTCGTTGGTGTGTTTCCTTGGAGTCGGGATAGGTTTCGTCCGGAATAGCGGTACGCTGGATATTAGACGAAGTGTCTCCTCTCGCCGGAGCGTCGGTTTATATACCCGCTCGGCGCGGCGGGTTTGCTAAGAGCGGCCGATCGTCGCGCTGTGGTGGGGCGGCGCGGCGCCGCGCTCGTCCTCGGTGCGGCTCGGCTTCCGTCGTCGTTCGTCGGGAGGCACCGGTGCCGCGCTTGGCCCGCGCACACGGTGTGTTTGAATAAGATTAAAATGTGGGCGCACCGCGCCCTGGTCTTCGCCCGACTGATCGTCGGTCGGGCGGCATCCGGCGGTTGTTAGCCGGGAACGATGCTTGGCGCACAGAGTGCATTGTTACAAGAGACAGAGAAAACTTGTTAACAAACTGGTACAGGAAACCCACGTTCTCAGGACGCTATATTAATTTTTATTCAAGTCACCCCATTAATTACAAGGTCAATGTTGTATCCAATTTAGTCGACCGAGCGATTTTACTATCTAACAAGCGCTTTCATGAGTCAAATATCTGTGTAGATAAAGAGATCCTTTCTGACAACTGTTACCCGACCGATTTTTGTAACAAACATATAAAACGAAGACTAATGCTCTTAAAACGCAGGGATTCGGTAAACGACAAAGTGCATATTGTGAGACATCCTATTACTATCCCGTACTTTAAGGATTGTAGCGAGAACAGTTGTAAGGCCCTGAGAAACAAAGGGTTTGATATTGTTTATACGGTTCCTAAAAAACTCGACCGCATTATTAAAAGAGGAAAAGATAGGCTGGGAAATGTTAAACGTATGGAGCTTGTATATGAGATCGATTGCTTTAATTGCGACGTATGTTACATCGGACACTGAAAGAAAGGAGACTAGAATCAAAGAATTGTGCTGATATTAAAAAGCATCCCAGCAAGCATTCTGTTGTTAGCAAGCACAAGACCTCTTGCAATCATGATTTTAATTGGTTTAGTCCCAAAGTTCTACACAGTGAGAAACATTTCAAAAAGAGAAAGATCGCCAAAATGGTGTTATAAAAAAAGATAACAACACTATTAATTTATAGAAGGACACTGACGACCATCCGGTGATATATGACAAAATAATAAATTTAATGTAAGCGCTTTCGGTTACCTCTGCCTTTGTTTTTCACGTTAGTCGTCCGTTGTCATCTGAGGTGATTGCATCACCAAACACCACATGAATATGACTCTTCAATCGTTTATTACCATTCGACACACAAAACACGTAAGCAGTGCTCTCTTTGCTCCTTTATTATAATTCTTTTTATCATACCCTTTCCGTATTATACTTTAGTTCGTAAACTCATTATTATACTCTTTTTGTCGTTTAGTTCGTAGACTCATTGCTGCCACACTGTGTACAATGAAGTGGTTTGCAAGCGTTTAAATGTAATATACGCACTTGATAAGAACCGGAATCTCGGTTGAAACGCGTTGTGCAATATAAATAAAGACTGCCAGTTTGGTTGAAGTAAAGGATTTTGTTCGATTTATTACTCACTGGCGAAGAAAAAGTATCTTATCTGTCTTAAGGAGAACAGCCTTTCGATACTCTTGGTAGTCTTGATCAATCCTGCAAGGTTTGTACAATAGTATTAAATACAATATTTTGAAACTTG
Source organism: Temnothorax curvispinosus (assembly GCF_003070985.1). NCBI lineage: Eukaryota > Metazoa > Arthropoda > Insecta > Hymenoptera > Formicidae > Temnothorax > Temnothorax curvispinosus. The sequence goes on along the minus strand of NW_020220622.1, from coordinate 43,560 downwards.
AAACCTAAGTTAACACAAGTAACTTAATTATTTTTATATTTGTTATAGATAATCAGAATTTGAATGTAAGTGAAAGCGGTGTGATAACTGTAAAGATGACTAAAAATGCCACGAAAAATCATAGCGTTATGCCTGAAGGGCTGCAACCAAATGTAAATATAGACGAGCTTTCCAATACCAGTTTTGTAACAGACAATTTGATTCAAAACAAGTCTGATGAACTTCAAGGTTTGTATACAATTCTAAGATTTTGTATTATATTAGTATTATAATTTTTTATAATAAGTTTCTTCTTACAGATGTTCACACTAAAACCAACGAAAATGGAGCAATGGAGCAATGTTTGAGATCGCAACAATTAGCATCGCGATGAAGTCGCGTTCGGCTGCATGTCAGCACATGCACGTTTGCATCAGTAAAGTAATATTCGCGTAAAATGTCGCGTAAGAATTTTCACGGGAATATTCGGTATAGCATGGATCTTTCGGGATTAGCTTTCTAGAAACTTTAACATTGTTATCAATAATAAAGTCAAACAACAACGCTAGAACAAAGGAACGATCCATGCTATACACAAAGCACTCGAAAACAGGTGACGACCCCGTCGGGTCGCCACGTGAAATCGGTGACGTCAGCTCCATGACGCGGGACTCCGACGGCCAATCACCCTCCCGAAATTCTGAGAAATCTGCAGGGAGGGAGTTTCGCCTCGGAAGTGTTAAAAGGACCGCCGCTGCGCCGCGGAACCGATTTCGCTTGCAGATCATAGTTAAACCGCTTTTCGTACACGACCGCTGTTACACCGCCTTTACCGCAAATTCGTGCTCGCTTGCTTGCGTCGCGTTGCCGTATAGCTTCAGTACGCGCTCTCGGTTCATTGCTTGTGCTAAAAATACAAGGAACTCTGTACACCGTTGTAAATACTTGTATATATTT
>NW_020220622.1:24135-42614 GCF_003070985.1 Temnothorax curvispinosus | reverse complement strand
TGTTACTCGCTGCGTCGTTTTTTTGTGGTCGTCTTCTACCTCGCGCTTCCTCGCGCTACCGCGCGCTCTCGAACAGAGAACATTCCATCACCATTTAGAAAATGTATGGTTTGGCCTGCAGATATTATGAAAAATAAGAAAAATAGGAAAAAGCCGGGTAGAAAAATCTTCATCGTATTGACTTCCGAAAAGTGGCAAAAGCAACAATTACAAATACAAAAAGAAAAGTTAAAAAAGCAAAAAGAGATCGAAAAACGAAAAAAGCTTAGAGTAGAAGTGAAAAAAAGAAAGGCCGAAGAAAAGCAAAACAAAAAGGCTGTACTTGAAAAAAAAGAAGCTGGATCAAGAGATTAAAAGATTGATGGCTAAAAAAAAGATTAGAATCAAACAAGAAACAGTTGATTAAACATTACACATTTTTTTTTAAGTACTTTGAATGTATTGCCAAAGATTCTGTGCAACATCTGTTTTTATAAAGTTTTAAATTCATTGAATAAGTTAAAGTAATAAATTAATGTTAAATTAAATAAGTTAAAATAAAAAATTATAATAATATATTATATTGTTATTAGATTTAAAATTTAAAAAACTTTTACTTATAACTACGAAATTATAAAACTGTTTACTTATAATTTACTAAATTTATAGAAAATTATTTGTTCGAAATTATAATAAATAAAAAATTGTTTATCAGACAAAATAAACATTTCAAGTGTTTATTTTATTACCTCTTAAGTGTTTACGTTCGACAAGATAAAATTTTATTTATTAAAATTATTTTTAATACACTATAATAGTTATGGTCAGTTATTAGGACCGCAAAAATTAAACACAGGACACCCATTTTTGACCGGCCATGTATTGGGACATCGCACAGTGTTGCGCAGCGCCCAATTTCATGGACAAAAGCCGTTTTATGAAACGTAAAATAGGAAGTTTTCCTTTTTGTAAATCAAAAGCGTAATGTTTAAAGTAAAGGAAAACGCATAAATAACAAGAATTTTTGCTCAGATAATAATCTTACAGATCAAGAAATATGAGCGAATGAAAAAAACTGTTATATGAGTACAATCTTACCTATATTAAAAGATCATGTTCTTCACGGTAAATTAGTACTGGAGAATTGTATTCATAATTTAAAAATAATCTATGCATTAATTTTTTAATAAGCTGACTAATATTGGTTCTCATATGTCTTGCCAAATTATTTACAAATCTCATAATAAGAAACAGAAATATTGAATTATGTTACGTACATTGTGTTACACTGTGTTAATAATGGTCTACGTCGAAAATTTGAAGCGTTATTTACATGAGACAATTTGAACTTTCTGCGCAAATGTGCGCCTAAGCAATTTAGATGCAAAAAACTATATAAGGGCTGTGTTCAGAAATTTAACCTGGATAACTCTAAGCTATAGTTTACGTCTCTACGTACACTATAACATAGAGTTATCTAGGTGCGCTTAGGCGTAATTTCTGAACGCACTCTAAAATGCAATCGCTGCGCGCGCCTGCGCCGTCGGGCGCCGCATCATGGCTGCCAGCGACTCAAAACTCATTCGCGCGCGCTCGACTCGTGCGATAAATGAGCAGAGCATATTATTCACAAATTTTATTAAAAAAATAAAACAAAGACGCCATGGCCCTAACAAAACGTTACATATTTACCAGATTGTATGATGAGCAATGGTCAGAAAATACAACAATAAATCAAGTTGAATATATAATTAGCATTGCAGACAGGTAATTCTATGAAGCAGCTTTGTTTTTTATTTTGTTAACAATTATTTTTTAATAGTGTTTATGACTTTTTATAGCAAACTTGATCGTTCATTACCCGAGAAAAGAACAATCTATCGAAATAGAATTAGTGCTTTTATTTCACAATTAAAGAATAGATGGAATAAGTGTCAACGTAAACTTGATCGTTTTCTGAATCAAAATCAAGTCTGGCTTGACTCAGATTTTAATATTTCTAAAAATACATCACTCCACGTCCAAGGTCCAAGATCCAAGGAATATCTCATTCCCGCACGGGTTCGAATGGGGAATTTCTCGTGTGGGAAATTGGCTATTTGTCGCACAGATGGCGCGCGCGGAATGGGCCACTTTCCACGCACGTGTGATATAAATACATTTTAAATGCCGATTTTTGTCCATGAAATCGGGCGCTGTGCAACACTGTGCATTGGGTCTATTATTTCTGTTTATAATTAATTTACTATTGCATAACAATATTGTTTTTTGTACATGACTTGGTTAAATCCTGGCGTGACAAGGGCATCATTAATGACAGTATGTACCGCCGATTGAACTGTACGAATGGTAATCTCTCGAGATGCTCTGGTCTGCCAAAGGTGCATAAACCCGGCCTCCCGTTACGTATTATTGTCTCGGCGCTGGGAAGTCCGCTATACAACGTAGCAAGTCTTTTGCAAAAAATTTTACACTCATCTATCCCGAAACCGAAGTCACATATATATAAAAGATAGCTGGTCTTTCGTTGAATTTATTAATAACAGTCAGATAAAGGAGGATGAAATACTCATTTCACTTGACGTTACTGCACTTTTCACAAATATTTCAAAAGATCTGGTACTTAAAGGAATAGAGAAAAGATGGAGTCACATTTCGAAAAAACAGACCTGAATGTACAATAATTTTTATACGCTATTGACTTGATTCTATCCTCCACTAGCTTCAGTTTTAACGGTGCGATTTATGAGCAGATTTTCGGCAGTCCTATGGGGTCTCCTTTATCTCCTGACGTCTCTGACATTGTAATGGATGATCTGGAGACGCACTACCTGAACCTGCTAGATTTCGATATCCCGATTTTTTTCAGATATGTTGATGACATCTTCGCTGTTGTCCCTAAACTTAAAGTTGACACAATATTAAGAGCTTTTAATAACTATCACCCCAGACTGAAATTCACATATGAAACGGAAAAGGACGGGTCACTTAACTTTCTTGACACAACGGTGATCCGAAATGGCAATACTTTCATAACGAACAGGTACAGGAAACCTACGTTTTCTGGACAGTATACAAATTTTTACTCGAATCATCCGTTAAAATACAAAATAAACACCATCACAAGCCGTTGATCGCGCTATTTTACTCTCTGTCAAAAAATTCCACAATTCTAACATCAAAACTGTTAAAGATATCTTGACCAACAACTGTTTTCTAAAGTCAATCATTAATAAATACATTGTCAAAAGATTAAATCACCTTAAAACACAAAATAACACGTCCACCGATGATAATAAAATAATTTTTGATCCAAAGAATAGTATACCGTTACCATATGTGAAAGATCTGAGTGAGTCCATAAGTCGTGATTTAAAGAAAGTCAATATTAATACTCTATATACGGTCCCTAAAAACTCGACTGCATAATAAAAAGAGGGAAAGACAGGATAGATGATCTTAATCAAACTGAATTAGTGTATAAAATAAATTGCAAAAACTGTAATGCCGCATATATCGGGACGGAACGGCACTTATACACGCGTCTCAGGGAGCACCAAAACGACATAAAAAAGGACGTCAGCAATCATTCCGTGGTTAGCTGTCACAGAACATAATATGGACATGACTTCGATTGGAAAAAAACCAGTAATTTTACATAAGGAGAAACAGACTAAGAAGAGGGAAATAGCAAAAATGTTTTTTATAAAGAAATTTAACGGTAACATAAATTTACAAAGAGACACAGAGAAGCTCAACGCTCTCTACGAACGAATTATAGAAGAGACATAATTTTCCTACTTCTTATTCTGTTCTCCCCTCCTAATCACTGTAAGCTATAGTGTTTTGTTATTCTCCGAGTCCGCACATTAGCAGTAACATCTCCGACCGAACAAGTTCATTTGACGATTGAACGACCGAATATGCCGTGTCAACATTCATTTATACATTGTAATTCTCAACGAACAAATTGTGTAAGCGCTTAATTTATATTAATTGTGGACTATACGTGTTACATGTCGTAATTTTTATTCATTAGTTTTAGATGTAGCGTAGCAGGCATTATGCCTAACTAATTAACAATTTTGGTAATTGTATAGATGGGGGGATCACTTTGGATGACCTTGATATTTTAATATGTTGTCAAGGTCACCCTCCTGAGTGACCTTCTGAAGGTTTCAGCCCGCGCTCGTTATTCGTTAAAAAGTTATTAACAAAAAAAGTTTGGAAAATATAGCAGCTATTTTGAGTATTGGAAGGCATAAATAACGGTAATTATGCAATAATGGGGACCACCCTCCGATGACCTTGACCTTGACATATGTTGTCAAGGTCATGACTCCGAGTGACCTTCAAAAGTTTAAGTGTTTAAAGCGCGTCAACTAACCTATGTAGGTTAGTGACGCGCTTTAAAAGTATTTAAGTATTTAATCCATTAAGTGTTAAGCATGTATATGGGACGTTCCATGACAACCGGGACAGGGCCGTCTCCAAAATTCTATTGAACCGATTAAAATGGTTAAGGGCTTAAAATCTTTGTTTTTGTGTGCTTTATTAAATACAGTGTAGTACTTTTGAAAATTCAATATGGCGGTCAAAATATGGCGCTTCATATGAGTTAAAAACACAAATCATATTGTTCGAGATCGTGCAATTCGGTACGGAAAATCGCGTCATTTCAGCAATTCAAGGTATAAGGCCAGATATTCTAAATTGCTCGCGCAACACGTATGCATGCAGGGAGGGCGGTCGACGAGATTCAATTTCCACCGTGTCGTCTTAACCGCATTGCAAATCGCCTCTTCAATATTAAATTCGTCAATATAGCATAGATCATTCTTTCACTCATATTCCAGAAAGTTCGCTAATCGCCAGCAAAACATTGCCACAGCTGACCGAGTGAACAAACAAAGTCAAGCTACACAATAGAAAGGTCCATGCTATAAACAAAAGCGAGCGCAAACAAGTAACGATCCGCGGATCGTCACGTGCGAACAGTGACGTCAGCGCGATGACGTAGGGCTCCGACGGCCAATCACTCTCCCGAAATTCGAGATCGATTCTCGCTCGTAGATCACCCGCTAAAGTATATCGTATACGACCGCTTGTACTTTGCTTCAACCGCATTTTCGCATTCGCGTAACCGCTCGCCGCTCTTGCCGTGCTAACCATTGTGCGCGCTCACGGCTTTTTCCTTCACTGGAAATATTAAAGACTCTGTAAATAACTCGTACATTTTTGATTTGGAACATTATATACTTTATTTTTCATTTGTACTTGCTGTTAATTTTTGTTCTTTTTGTGGTCGTCTCGTTACCTCGCGCAATCTCGCGCAACCGCGTGCTCTCGAACACATATAATTAAATTGTTTCTAATGAAAAAAAAAGGATACATAGCTTGTGAGTAGATAGCACTAAGATTTGGATGTCTCTCAAAAAAATAAAAATGACGGATCCAATATGGCGGACGAATTTTTCTTAAATTCATCAGATTTACTTGAAACTCGTTACTCGGGGGTTTTTGGAGTCGCTGATTACAAAATTGAAGTCAGATTTTAAAAATTCAAAATGGCGAATCCAATATGGCGGACTGATTTTTTTTAAATTTATTGGATTCACTTGAAACTCGTTACTCGGGGGTTTTTGGGGTCGCTGATTACAAAATTGAAGTCAGTTTAGAGAAATTCAAAATGGCGGATCCTGTATATCCAACAAAGGCAAGATGTAATAATCCAACCGACGAAGGCAAGATGTAATGCATAATCCAGCTAGCAAAGGCAAGATGTAATCGACAATCCAGCCAGCAAAAGCAAGATGTAATAATCCAACCAACCTTGGTTACGAACGAATGTATTTGACGTATTTTTATTGAACAGATACAGTAATAGGCTGATATGATACGTCATGCACAAGACTGATGCAATGGACTGATACAAAGAATGTAATAGCGGATCGTAACAAGGCACGCGTGCACGCGGGACGTCTCTCTCTGAGGGCGAGTGGAACAGAACTGGATCTAATGAAATTAGATGGCGTATGCGCTGCCGTCTCGAGCGCTGTCGTGCAGACTGTCCAGGGCGGCCACCTCAACACAATGGAATGTTAATGAAATGATGATCTGCTGATCGTCTTTTGTTTTCAGGGTTTTGTAACTCTAGGCCGAACTGTTTAAAACAAGACTCAGTCCGCTCGATGCTCACCGCTCCTAGGAAAATATAGGTCCAATGTAAGGAAAAATAGGTCCATTGTAGGACAAAATAGGTTCTATGTAGGATCAAAGTAGGTTTAATGTAGTGACAAAGAAGATTTAGTGTTGGTTAAAAGTTAGTTCACCGTTAGATTCGTAATCGACCCCAAAAACCCCCCGAGTAACGTGTTTCAAGTAAATCCAATGAATTAAAAAAAAATTAGTCCGCCATATTGGATCCGCTATTTTGAATTTTTAAAATCTGACTTCAATTTCGTAATCAGCGACCCCAAAAACCCCTGAGTAACGAGTTTCAAGTGAATCTGATGAATTTAAGAAAAATTCGTCTGCCATATTGGATCCGCCATTTTTATTTTTTTGAGAGACATCCAAATCTTAGTGCTCTTTACTCACAAGCTATGTATCTTTTTTTTTCCATTAGAAACAACAATTTAATCATTTGATTTGTGTTTTTAACTCATATGAAGCGCCATATTTTGACCGCTATATTGAATTTTCAAAATTACCACACTGTATTTGATAGAGCACACAAAAACAAAGATTATAAGCCCTAAACCATTTTAATCGGTTCAATAGAATTTTGGAGACGGCCCTGTCCCGGATGACATGGAACGTCCCATGTATATATATATATATATATAAACGAGCTTGTAAAGCGCGCCAGGTTCCACGCGAACCTAGGTTCACCCCGACCCCCTTGCTTGCGGGGGAGGTGCGGTAGCCCCTCCTTTGCTTACGCGTGTACTGTTTATAAACACACAATTGACGTATTATTTATAAATTCACGCATGGAAAGTAAATATGAATTTTTAAATAATACGTCAATTGTGTATATAAACAGTACACACGTAAACGAGGGAGGGGCTACCGCACGTCCCCCAAAAGCAGGAGGGGGTGGGGGTGAACCTAGGTTCGCGTGGAAAGTGTATGCGTGAACTATTTCGACATATTTATTAGTCATTTATATTATATTATACCTTTCAATACTCAAAATAGCTGCTCTATTTTCCAAACTTTTTTTGTTAATAACTTTTTAACGAATAACGAGCGCGGGCTGAAACCTTCTGAAGGTCACTCAGGAGGGTGACCTCGACAACATACTAAAATATCAGGGTCATCCAAGGTGATCCTTCCCATCTATACAATTACCACAATTTTGTATCTGTGACGCTTGAAAAGGACTTAAACCCAAGATCGAAACGTAGCGTTCTGTTAAATAAAGTTGGCCAGTTGGGTCGAATTAAGTATACCAAAGTTGAATTTTTTTGTACTTGTTTGATAGAAAACAGTATAATCTTTCGATATGCAAAAGTTTTCTTATTATGAAATTGATTTTGTGCATTACATTTTAAAAAGATTTTCTTGGTATGCTTAAATGGCCAGGTATTGGTACTTTTACCTTACTTAAAGAACTGGTAATTTGTCAGAGAAAAATTTCTAGTTCGTGAAAGTTAGTATTTAGGTGAAAATGAATTAATTTCTTTTGTAAACTGGTAATTAATAGAAATACATTCTTCATTATTAAAATAATTAATAGATAATTTATCAAAAATAAATTACTATTTATTTAAAATTAATAATTCGTGAAAAATAATTATTAATTCTTTACTACTCCAACCGGAGCTGTGTTTCAAGTTTGACAAATCTAGTCGGCACGCAGTCAAAGGTTGGAAAATATGTAAAATAAAAATATAAATAAAACTTTGGTGCATCATTTACCGCGCTGGTTCTTAGTTAGCCCGGTTTATTCGTACGGATTTTCCATTGAAACCTATATTTCGAATTTTAAATCACGCTGGCTGAAAGTACGTGTAATGTTACAACTAATAATAGGTTATTGCAATAAATATTACCACATGCCTCAGTGGTCGAATTGGTACGACACCTTCACGTAATGAAGATATGAAAATCGTCCGCCTATTCTTACTATACACGATGAGCAAAACTGTTTTAATTCATAATAATGTAACGGCTTGACTTTTTCGTCGAACGCGGACTAGGTGTGCCGGATCGGGAGTTCGACTGAAAGGCCCAGAGACAATAATCAGTTTATAAAGCACGCTAACATTTATTCAATTTGAGATGTACAGAGTGACGGAACGCGGTATATTACATACAAGTGACGGAACGCGGTATATTGCAACGGTAGTGCATGGGCACTCGGCGCAGTATTACGAGGCGCGGAACGGGTCGCGGTATTCGTGATATTACATACAGTTGACAGAACGCGGTATATTACAATGGTAGTGCATGTGCACTCGGCGCGGTATTACGAGGCAACGGGTCACGGTATTCGCGAAATTAGAATACGATGCAGTGCGCCTTCGGTACGGTTAGAGCGTCGCGCGGGACTGCAAGAAGACCCGGGGCGGCGCGGCGAGAGTCCTCGCCGCGAGACCGAGCATGCTCGACCCCGCGTATCCGTGGCCGTGGGGTTCTAGGAAGGAGGTCGGGGACACCTGAGAGTACTCAGTCGTGGCGCAGAGCTCTGAACCGCGTTTGTGTGTCGCCCTAGGATGTGGGATGCTTCGTCAGAGATGGCTGAAGGCCCGTAGGAGACGAAGTGTGTCTCTCTCGCCGGCAGAGTTGCCATTTCCTGAGCCTGGTAGCATTTGGTCGCATATGGAGGGGATGGAGTGGGGATGGCCCTCGTGACTGCCCGTGACGCACACAAGCCACGTACCGTCGTAGGTGTGCGCTTGCGGCTTCGGGCAACGTCGAGTAACAGATCGAGCTCGAGAACTCTATACATAATATGTATAGAGACATGAGCGATATGTTTATGTCTCTTTCTCTCTTCCGGGCCGCTCGAGCGCGGCGCTGACGATACGTTCAATAAAGAAAAAGTTAACGAAATCCACATTATAAGTAATTTGTTTTGAACAATAAAAATATTTAGATATACATATTCTTTGCACATAATATATTTTTTATATGTATATAATAAAATTATAAAAATCCTAAAACAAAAAATAATGAAATGCCACTCTTGGCCAACGTGTACGTTTTGTTTAATGACATATTAAATATATTTTAAAAACTTTTTTTATAAAAATTTTGAAAACATTTCTTAATAAAAATGAAGTAATAATTTTTTAATAAGTAGAATAACTTTTTTTAAAATTAAGATCGATATTTATATCTCGTATTTATATTACATGTACAACGTACATGTTGTTGTTCGACGGAAACCGCGAGAAGGTGGTGGTCTCTTCCGTCATGAAGTTTAAACAATTGTTATTAATTAATAAAAAATTTAATTAGAAAATTTTATAATTGTAATGCACACAAATTATTGCACACAAATATATTCAAACATAATATTAATACAATATATACAATACAATACAACATATTACAATATAATACAATATATTAAACAAACAATTGTTTATACTTCCTATTCACTGAGCTCTCCTAATAAAAGATAAAAAGTAAAATAAAAAAAAAGAAAGTTATTGCAAATCAAAACTGAATAATGGATATAAGATTTTATTTACATCTGCAAATATTTTTTGTTATTTGTTTCTCTTTTGGACATTATTTTAGTGCGTTGAAGACGAAGGACCAGCAACTTCATCTGCAGCATATAAAGGATGCGTTCGGTTTGGACGCTCACGCGCTGTAAGCGCTTATGAGCGTTACTCACGTCGTTCGCTTTGGCGTTGTAAGCGCTTACGGATCGACTAATGACGTCATAACTGTTAGGAAATGCCGAAATAATCCGGACTCATATTGAGGCGCGAAGCATTGGCGAGAACGTTCGCGAAAAGAAAGGGCGGCAGCGCGACTGCGCAGCCTGTACCGCGAGGCCCACCGAGGGCCACGAGGCACTTATCCGCACAAGACCACGCACGAAGCGAGCACGCACAACACGTGAGACTTTCCAGAGCGAAAGCGATCCCCGTGAACGTAACTACTTCAAACGATTTGTAAGATTCGCATTTATGTTTTAATCTGTTCTGTCAAATACAGTGTTCAATATTAAAAGCAAACAGAATAGTTCACTCTTTTCACGCGCACCCACCCCTGCCGAACTCCAACAATAACTTTTGCTGACAAACGCTTATTTCTGCAAGGTAGGGCAGTGTGAGCGTGATCAAGCGTAAGCGCTTACGTTCATTTCGGAACGCATTGTTAGCAAATTGCATATCAACAAACATGTCGTTGAATCGAATTATAGACGGAAAAATTGTAACGATACCCGGGAAAAAATATTCATATCTGACAGTATATATTTATATATGAACATGTAAAACTTATATATGTTCATATATGTTCATATATAAATAAGATATGAACAGATATAAGTTTTACATGCCCATATATAGAGCATATATATATATATATATATATATATATATATATATATATATATATATGTGTTTTAAGTCCGACAAAGTCTATATTGGCACGCAGTTTAAAAAACTAAAAAATGTATTTAATAATAATTGATATTGTGAAATATTATTAAGCACCCAGATCCACTTCGACCAAAAACGGCATCTCATTGCTTGTATTATTTTAAATTTTTTTTTTTTTCTAATTTTGCATAAGACACTTAATCTTTTTTAATTGACATATTAATTTTTATCAAATATTTTTATAAACAATGAAATTTTACCTTTGTGAAAAAAACTGTTATATAATATATATTATAGTTCTTATAAATAAATATATTAATCGTATTATTTTGCAAACATAATATCTTATAATTTAAACTGAAAATCATATATAATCATATACGAAATTATATAGTCATATAAGATTATATATGATCAGATCAGATATTGCATCTCAAAGTATCCGATAGATGGCATTCGATGGGATCTGTTTCTCGTATTTAAAATTTGACCAACAGTGTTATAAGAATGGTATCAAAAGACACGACACTGTCTCGCGCTATAAAGCGGCACAATTTTTGTATCAGTTGTATCGTGGAGTCTACTTTTATAATAAAGTGGCACACTTAAAAAATAACTTTTGAAAATATATAACAATGTTCTGAAACTTACTTAAATATATATGTCCAGATTGATCTGTGTCAGTTCGTATCTGATCATACCTGATCATATCTGATCAGATATTAACATATACAATAATACCAGATCATATATCCTCAGATCTGGCCAATTTCCATATCTGACCATATATGGCCAATCATATATGATTATATATGATCATATATGAATATTTTTTCCCGGGTATTCCAATTTCCAGCATTTAACGCAGTAGCTTTCCCTACATTGAATTTCTCACAAATGGATCTGTACATAATTTAAATATTAAGCAAGTAAAAATTATATGCATACACAAATATAAATTAAAAATTGAATAAACAAAATATAGGCTCTCCTGAATAAATCAAATAAAGGGAAGTGAGAGAGGCAATCACAGCCACGCGCGCTAATTAATGCTAATCAAAATAAGTCAATAATAAAATATATTAGTTAATACAAATTCGGACGTTGCAACACTTTTTTTGTGTCATCTTCAGCGTAAAAATGAAAATAATACATGAAAATTTTAAACGATAAATTACAGTCAATCGCGATAAAATGAGTCAATCAGTAGAAAAGCGCAGTCAAATCAATAAAATAAAATTCATACGAATGTTTGGTAGTCTGTCAGTTTTCTAAACCGTGAATCGAAGTCGCAATACGTTAAAAAACGCAATCGTTTAAAATTTTCATGTATTATTTTAACTATGGAACAGTACTCCAACTTGGGGCGAACTAACGTACAGTATAATAATTTTAAAGTGGTTATATTCTTAAAAAATCTACCCTATTGGAGGATGAATCCAAGCGTTCTATAAACAGATAAAACTATTGATTGTATATGGATTGTATTGTATTAAATGATAAGTCCGCACTGAACAAGACCCCGAGATCTCGAGCTTCGCGCACTGCTGAGAGAGGTAACCCATCAAGAGTATAGTTATATAAATATGAGTTACGCCTACGAGAAAAATGAATAACAAAACATTTAGAGACGTTAAGCCGAAGACAGTTCCTCCTACACCAGGCCTCAAGTTCAAATAAGTCATGTTGTAATAAAAGCAGGTCCATTAATCCGGCGGTATAATTTAAGGTCATCAGCATACAATAAGAAAAAGCAGAATTTAATAAAAGCAGCTATGTCATTAATAAATAAAACAAATAAAAGAGGGCCAAGATGTGAGCCCTGCGGCACTCCAGACAAAACATTTATACTTCTGGAGAAGCTATTATTAAACTTTATGACTTGAGACCTGTTTGATAGGAAGCAGGATATCCAACGCAAAAGAGAACCTCCGAACCCTAGAGATCGAAGTTTACACATTAATATTGTATGATTAACTGAGTCAAAGGCTTTTCTAAAATCGGTATAAACTGTGTCAACCTGGGATCCACTCTCAACAGCAGAAGTTAAAAAATCATAGTAATTAACAAGATTTGTTGTTGTCGAGCGTCCCGGTACAAATCCATGTTGTTCTTTTATAATAATGTTTTTACATAGGGAGCTAAGTTTTCGAGCAACAATGCCATCAAAGATTTTCGGCATAACATTTTGTTTACATATAGGACGATAGTTAGTGACTGATTGACGGTCGCCACCTTTAAAAATCGGAGAGACGAGACATTGCTTCCAAAGAGATGGGAAGGCACCATCCCTCAGTGACTTATTAAAGATTAGCCACAGAAATCTTGACGCGATAAAGATACATGATTTTAGTAATGAAGGTGGAATGCCATCCATCCCCGCGGAGCAGCTCAATGGAAGCTCACAAATCTCGTTATACACATCCGAAATTGATATGTCCAGGGATAAAAAATCCAAGGGGTGATTTAAGTTAAAACCGCTGTCAGAGTATTCGTCGACTACATCGCTACTAACATAAACAGATTCGAAATAATCAGCGAAGCAGTTCGCTGTAGATTCATCATCCTCCAGTAAACGATCATTATGCAGAATCTGAGAGGCGCAATGCTTGGAAGATCTGATGTCTCTGATAAAACCCCAGAAAAGATTGGTATTATTCGACAGCGCATGTTCAGATCTATCAATAAAATCAGACCAGCAAACAGCAGACAGAGATTTACATCTAGCTCTAAGGTGAGAGAAAGATAGATAATCAGAGAATGAGAGAGTGCATTTATATCTTAAGTGTGCTGCCTTCTTGGCCCTGATTAGGGAAATTAATTCCTTGGTGAACCATGCTGGATAAGTAGATTCGAAAATAACATAAGAGGGAACATAAGCATTGATCGCAAAGTTCAAGTGAAAGTAAAGTAGCTCAGTGGCCTCATCCACCGGAATATTAGCAAAGACAGAGTCCCAGTCAATTTGACCTAAATAGTCATCAATTGCAGAAAAATCGGCACGTTTAAAACACGGTCTGCGGAAAGAATTCCCTGAAGAACGAGCAGCAGTGGGAAGTGGCAGAGCAAATTCGAGAGCAGGATGATGTGCGTCGCAAGGAAGGAGAGGCTCAAGGGAAGCATGTACGTGAATACCATCGAGAGAGGAAAAAAACAGATCAAGCTCGTTCCCCAGCGCATTGCTTATATTATTGTATTGCCGAAAGTTGCAAAGACTAAAATATTTGTTGACAATATCAGCTTGTCTTAATTGTGAGCCGCCCCTGGCATTGTAATTCAGAGATGAATTGTTTTGATACCAGATAATATTTGGCAGGTTAAAGTCACCAAGAATAATAAGTTTAGCATTAGGATAAGAAAAACAAACATCCAGCACGGAACGACAATGAGATTCATAAACATCAGGCGAAGAATTAGGCGGAATATAGACAGCGACAATAATAAATACGTGACGGCCGATCCTTACTTCAACAAAGAGATGTTCAATGTTAGAAGGAGATATTTCAATACAGCGGCTGGAAAAACAATTACGGACAGCAATTAAAACACCGCCGCCCCTCGAGTAGATGCTAGTATGTTTAGCCCTGTCATACCGGAAAACTTTAAAATCACTTAGGCCCAGTTCAGCATCAGAAACACCAGAATTAAGCCACGTTTCTGTAAAAATAATAAAATCAACTTTCAGCACGGAAGAATTGATCGAACACCGCAGATCAGCCAATTTCGTCCTCAAACCTCTCACATTCTGATAATACTCTAAAGGGTGATAGTCGCGTTTTTTTGGCGCATATTAGTGGGAGCTTTTACAATTTTCGGCACACCGTTAATAAATATCAAAGTCATGTCGATAACACCAGTGTCTTTAAGCGATTCAAACCGCTTCTTAACACAAACGAAATGATCACGCTGTTTTCTGGTTAAATCCTGTTTGATAGCAACTGGCCCAGAGTAACTATTCTTCCTCCTCAGTATGTCGATAGCGTCAGATCTGGATGGCAGTGAGACTCGCAAAGGTCTTGCATGACCCTGTTTAAAAGTGCCGGGTCTTCGAATCTTGATAAGAGGAGGTTTTGGGGCCGTATCTTACGAATTATTTCCTCAGCAATGGACAAATCATTCGAAACGTCATCGGTCACAGGAGATGGAGAATTTGATTCATTAAGGTTATAAAAAATTAAGTTCGAAGATCTTCTTTCCCTCTCGGAAATCTCCTCCATTAATTCCTCCTGATCGATGGAAGGGGAGGCGGATAATAACTTGTTCTCAATCTCCGCGACTCTCCCCGCTAGCCCTAGCATCTTAGCTGAAATCCGCTCTATATCAGCACGGAACGAACTCACAATTTCATCGCGAAAGTTAGCGAACTCTTCACGAATTATGGCTCTTATTTTTCCGACCAAAGGGTCTGTCGGGTCAGAGGAGCAGCAGATAAATCTGCCGTCAGAGTGAGGATGGCCCGTTCGGGCTAAACAGCCAGGATAAGAGGCGATGCCACAATCATCACAAACAATCAGCCTAGCCACTGTCGCCGCGCAGCCTATGCACGTCTTTTTATCCAGGGCCGTTTTATCGCACATTGGCATTTTATCCAAAATGCGAGATACAGGAAGCAGGAGAAATCGAGAATCCGAGACCAGTAAAGCAACCTTCAGTCGAAACTTGTATATGTTAGACTTAATAATAAACACGTCTGTGCTCTCCGACTGACTGTGTACGACTGATTATAGAGAATATAAATAATGGGTGCACGCAAATGGTGAAGCATCAACACGATGTTGTTACTAAGCCTACCAGTGGAAACAGTGTAAGTTAATATATAAAACATATAATATAAAAAACGATGGATTCGCTCACGAGAATAAAATTTTGTCGTACAACACATTCGTCGCAGAACTTAACAATACACTGTGACATGACAAAGTCACGTCCCCTGTCCGGATGGTAGCTCGGTCTAGGGAGGCGTCAAGGGTGATGCTTCCGAGAGGGGCAAGGCGTTGGCGTTTAAGATTAGGTCTAATTATATTTATTAGTTCTGCGAGACTTACAGATTGCGTGAGGAGGTGCTGAGCAGGCGGTCACGGATTATTGTAACGACTGGAGTCGCACCGTGAGATTGCAGGTTGAGGAGTGCTACGAGAGGACGGCCGGCGGGCGGGTCACGCTGGCGCCCACAGCCGGTAAAGCGGAGCGCCTCGCAAGGCAAACGCTCAGCCCGTAACGCAAGATAACAGTCCAAGCACGGAGAATCCGGGAAGGGAAACGCCCCGACGAAGGTCCCCGTTGAAAAATGGAACTACCCCCGGGATACTGCCACCGGTCGACGAGCCACGGCCCGACCAGCCTAGCCGTCGAATAACCGGTCCTTGAGTCGCGGCCTGGTCAGCCGGGCTCTAAGGATTTGAAACCACTACCGGCGGGTGGAGGCAGACGCGAGGGGCGCCCAAATCGGGCGCTACGTTCGCATAGGGCGCAGCAGTCGAAACAGGGCTTGCAACCCCGGCGCGCAAGCGCGCGGGGCCAGCGTGGTCCCGCCGGGCCAGGAGAGCGGCACTGTCGTGCGAGCTTGCGAGATGAGAGGGCCACCCATCCCTCTTGCGAGTACGGACTCCCGGCTGCCGAGGAACGCAAAGACTGTAAGGCCACTGCTCAAGCACTGTAATCCAGTAAGACCGTCTCGACGCCGAGGCCCTCCCCGGAGTCGCGTTGTGCCGCGAGTATTGTGAAATTCCGCTCACAATCAGTAATGCCGAGAGAAATACTACGGGAGGGCCTGGCCGAGTAAGTGAAACCAAAGTGCCCGTCTCGGGAACTTGCGCGCGGCCGCCGGCAGTCACCGCGCCCTTAAACAACCAGACGAAAATAACGGATTTTATAGTTTTTAGCGAATATCTTTGAAAATATAAAGCGTAACGACAAAAAATGTATACGAAATGTTTATGGCTTTTTGTGCTCTTTACAATGGCGTAAACAGATTTTTCAAATTTGTCAAATTTTTTAATTTAACTCCACCCCCACCTATTATTTTTGCAAAATATAATAATTTTTCCAACGCAAAAATTTAAGAGCGTCGAATGCCAAATACATCCATGTATATTTTTATTATGATACCATTATTCCGCCCATGATTCACAAAATACACGCCACAATAACCGCGAATTGACTGTCGATCACACGAGCTTTGAGGAGGGCTTTCCGAAATATTCCTGGCTACGATCTCGGCCGGCCACGCGCCCGCGGTCTCGGCTAATAGCCGCGATAAGCTAACCGGCATCCACGACGACGGGAGCCGGTATCCAATTGCAGTAGGTAATCAGGCCGATTTACACGGTAATCGAATCGATATAGACGTTTACTTGCGCCGGGTCGCGACCGAGATCGAGCCCTCAATTACTTGGCAGCACCGGAGTGGAGATCTTACAATTTTGGCTGCTCGCTGATGCTCGGCGGCGTCGGGGCGCTCGTCCTGGGGTGGCTTCTCGTCAGCGGCTGATTCGACAGTGAGGAGTGGTCGGTTCGGCGGGACCACGCCGGGCCCCCGCACGCGCGCGCCCTCAAGCTCGCGGTTCTTCCGCCCCGCCGATTGGTCGTGTGTGTCGCCCTGTTCGCGACGTTGCAGACGATTTCTGCCATTTTCCCGCGGCCCGTTTGATTTGGCTGCTGTGTGCATGGGCCTCTCGCGGTTTCCCGCCCGGCTGGCCAGGCCGTGGCGGCGCCGCTCAGCCCTCTGGGCGCCGTCGGGTGAAGTATGCAGGTCGTCCACTCGCGCTGCAGTCGCGGTGGTGCACCCGTGATTATGCTGCGGCGCGGCGGGGCCGTGTCATGCTGTGCGAGACATTTCCGGCGCTTCTCCAGCGGCAGGCCCCGGTAGCCCGCCCGTCGGCCGACCACTCCGCCGTACGTCCTCCGAGCGCCCGTCCTTTCCTCGTCGCGACTCTCGTCGCCACTACTCGTCTACCACTACTTTCATCGTTTCCTTACTTACTTGGTTAGGCGGAGCGCGTGCCCCGAGGGCTTCGTGCCCCGGCGGTCACGGTGTTCTAGAGCCAAGCGTGTCAGAGTGGCGTGAGGCCTCGCGGCCGATCGCCGTTAATACTGCCGCGTGATCCGATTCGAGGACACTGCCATTTTGGGTTACCCCGACGAGCCCAGAGGTATATATAATATCATTACTATTATATAAAACGCGACTGTTTGTCTGTCCGTCCGTCCGTCCGTCCGTCCGTCCGTCCGTCCGTCCGTCTGTCCGCGAACTACTCATTCGTTAGTGGACCGAATTTTTATCAAGGGTACATGAAATAGGGGTAGAATTTCCCGGGGAGTGCCATAAAGTGTATAGTTTTTTGTTACCGATTTTCTGGAAACCGATTTTTCTAATTTTTTTAATTTTTCGGGAAATAATCGACCGAATTTAAAAGAATTATATATGAAACAAAGGTAAAATTTTCCGGGGAGCGCTATGAAATGTATAATTTTTCGTTACCGATCTTTTTGGAAACCGGTTACAAAATTTTTCCAATTTTTCGGAAATTAATTGACCAAATCTTAAAAAATTATATGAAGTAGGGGTAGAATTTCCCGGAGATTGCCATAAAATATATAATTTTTCGTTACCGATCTTTGGGGAAATCGGTATCAGAAAATTTTCCAATTTTTCGGAAATTAATTGACCGAATTTCAAACAATTGTATATGAAGTAGAGGTAGAATTTTCTGGGGAGTGCTATAAAGTGTATTATTTTTTGTTACCGATTTTTTTGAAAACCGGTTACAAAATTTTTCCAATTTCTCGGGAAATAATTGAATCTTAAAGAATTTCCAAAGTGTATAGTTTTTTGTTACCGATTTTCTGGAAACCGATTTTTCTAATTTTTCGGGAAATAATCGACCGAATTTAAAAGAATTATATATGAAACAAAGGTAGAATTTTCCG
>NW_020220622.1:10346-24125 GCF_003070985.1 Temnothorax curvispinosus | reverse complement strand
AACAGAGGTAGAATTTTTCGGGGAGTGCTATAAAGTGTATTATTTTTCGTTATTGATCTTTTTGGAAACCGGTTACAAAATTTTTCCAATTTCTTGGGAAATAATTGAATTTTAAAGAAGTCCGGCAAGTCCGACATAACCCTAGGGACCAGCCCTAGGGTATGCATTAGGCATTTTCCTCCTCCAACGAAAAAAAAAAAAAAAAAAAAAGCCCAATATCTCAAAATTTACGGATATTAAAAAATTCACGATGAAAAATTGAAACTTTTTAAAAATAAAAAAAAATGTATTTAAATTAAAAATTAGTATTAAACTGAGAGTAAAATAAAGGTTGAATCTAAAAAAAAACGAAGATGTAGATTACAGTTTAAGAAGAAAAAATAACAAATTTAGTGTTTCAAATTAATGGGTAAATTTTTTAATATCCGTAAATTTTGAGATATTGGGCTTTTTTTTTTTTTTTTTTTTCGTTGGAAAAAAAAAAGGCCCGATATCTCAAAATTTACGAATATTAAAAAATTAATGTTGAAAAATTAAAACTTTTTAAAAATAAAAAGAATGTATTTAAATTACAAATTATTATTAAAGTGAGAATAAAAAAAAGCATATATAATTAATATACAGATAGATCTATTTGAGGCCCGCGCGAAGCCGGGCCGAAAAGCTAGTAATATATAATATATAATATAATATATATATTATATATATAATATATGTATATATAATAACAGCTTATGACATAAAATTAGGAACAATAATATTAATACTAATAGATTTATAACATCAAGTTTTAAAAATAAAGTAAACAATGAGGTTATAAACCAATTCTCACCTGTAAAACGATATCTTCTTATGCAATTTTTTAAATATTTTTATATATATATATATATATATTGTATAATTGTGTATGTGATTGTAGAATTCCAAAAGACATTGAGCTCAGAAAACTTTGGCTGGATCGCATTGGTTCAGCTATCGATAATGTAGGAGCACTGGAAACAAATTCCTATGTATGTTCCCTGCACTTCGACGATGTTGATTTCGACAAAACTTCCCTTTCTTGTGTCAGGCTTCGAAAGAATGCACTTCCAATGGTATTCATTTCTACTATAAAAAATTTTTAAATTACTTATATCTGTATATCATATAAGGTAAATTGTTGGGGATTCCCGCAATTTATTAGCGTAAAAATTGTATCTGTCCGTTACATGAATTATACTTTTCCCCGTTTCTGCTTCTCACGCGAAATAATATGTATAAGTTCGGAAACGCCGGAGGGAGCCGATCCGCGCCGAAAGCGAACGCGCAACAGCATATCCCCACGCGGCTCGCCTGACAACCGGCCTCCCTCCCAGCGAACCCGCCGCGCCGGGGTATTTAAGCCGGCGTTCCGACAGGAGCCGGCACTTCGTCTTCACGACAGCTTTCCGCTGCTCCCGACGAAGCCTACCATCCAAACTCCCAGGGGACACACCAATCGGGGTCCAGAGTCTGAGCCCCGACCTAGAGTTCTCAGGTGTCCCCGCACTTCGATAAACTTACTCTCGACGGCAACGGTCAAGCGGGGTCGAGTGTGCTCGGCTTTGTAACGAGGGTTCTCGTTACCATAGCCCCGGGAATTCGCAATCCTCCGCTATACCTATCGCGTCTCCGCCCGCGTGCTAATACCGTGCCATGTACCGCGCCGCGTAGTAGAGATCATGTTGGAACACCGCGCTTCCGTATGCATCTTGGAAAAGACCGCGCTCCGTGAGTCCGTCAAATCGCGCCGAGTGCATTAGCACTACCATTTCGGTATGTACCGCGCTTCGTCACTTTATATCTATCATATCGAATAAACGTTTTATTTTATATTACAAGCTAATTACTGTCTCTGGGCCCGCGTTCAAGTATAAAGCTAGGCCGCTGCACAATCGAAAAAACAAAGCGGAGCCGCACGTAAGATCTCGCGTCTTCTCTGGACGGATCCGGCGTTCCGTTCGGCGTACTCACTACGCGCTCGAACAGTAAATAACATAACTGTATAATTACAAATATTATCTACACAAGCAACTGACAGTAGTGATCAATCAGGTGATGAGGAAACACAAGAACAACCCCTGCTAAAAATGAAAGATGATTCACTTATTGAAGATATGAGTGAGGAACCATTAGCGAAACGGCGCAAAGAAAGTTCTGAACATTTGGAGAAACTCGAGGAGGAACTTTAAGGTAATAAAATGAAGTAATGTATAATAATGAAAGTAATTAGGAGGATGTATACAAATGCATACTTTTAATTATTGAAACGGTGTATTTTATTTATATTTAGCCTTATATTTTTATTTTAAATATGCTTTGACTCAATTTTTGTTAAAATATTTCTTCAGGCAATAAATGCAAAAGATTACTATTGCATTAGCGGTTAGTACTTAGTACTTAGTATTTAAAAAAGATTCTATTACATCTATAATTTTATTATATGTTAAACATATGAATACAATTTTTGTCAAGATGGTTTATGCACTATAGAAGTTAATCATTTTTATTTATTGTGTAGAAATTGAGGTAACATCCGAAAGGGTATGTTTCATGGCAACTACTTTAAAACGAGCCACAGTAGGTACATCTGTGTCACCATCGTTCTCCGAGAATCCTCCTCGGAAAGTTTTCCTGAAGACTGTTTTAGAAAATACAAGAGTGATGTACAAAAAATCAAAGTTCTCCAACAAGCTGTGAGAAGAAAAAATAAACAAATTGCGCGAATGCATAGTGTATTAGTAGCGTTACGTAAGAAAAATTTTTTTTCTGCTGAGCACTTGAATGTCTTAGAAAATTTAGGAACTTTTAATCAACATTTATTAAAACGTCAGTTGGCTAAAAGTGAGAAGGCACCGTTAAAGAAAAAATATAGCTCCGAATTAAAAAATTTCGCATTAACTTTTCATTTTTACTCACCGCGAGCATATATGTACGTCCGCTCAAAATTTGACACTTGTTTACTCCATCCGAAAACACTCAGTAAATGGTACATGTCAATTAATGTCGAGCCCGGTTTTCACATTGAAGCTTTAAAGTCAATAGCAGATCGTGCTAAAACTGTATCATATCCTTTATTTGGTGCATTAATATTCGACGAAGTAACAATAAGGCAGCATGTTGAATATGACGGTAGCAAATTCAGTGGCTACGTTGATATGGGATTCCCTAACATTGAATGTAACAAGACAGAAATAGCTAAAGAAGCATTAGTTTTCCTTTTGAATTGTATTAACGAGTCTTGGAAGATTCCCATTGGATTTTTTCTTGTTAGCACTATTGGTGCAGAACAGAAATATAATCTTGTTCTTCAAGCACTGAGATTACTTTATGATCATGGGATGAATGTTGTAAGTGTCACTTTTGATGGCGCGCCATCAAATATTAGCATGTGTAAAAAGTTAGGATGTGACTTAAATGTAAATTCCTTTCAGACTCATTTTAAGCACCCCATCTCTGAAGAACCCGTTGTGGTGTTTATCGATCCCTGTCACGCATTAAAGCTATTTCGCAATTGTCTTGCAAAATATTCATCAATGGTCGATGATGAAGATAATCTCATACAATGGAGATATTTTGTTAAGCTCAACAATTTACAGGAACAGGAGAAGTTACATTTAGGTAACAAACTTAAAAGACAACATATTTTATTTCAAAAACAAAAAATAAAAGTAAAGTTCGCTTCACAAACATTTAGCGGATGCATTTGAGATATGTGATTCAGATTTGCAGCTTACCGAATTTGCAGGTTGTGCACTAACCATCAGAGCAACTAGATTGATTAATGATATATTTGATATCCTAAATACCAGAAGTATTAAACAATTTAAATTCAAACAAGCACTACATGAAGGCAATAAAGAATACGTTTTTAAAAAACTTGATGAATGTCGAGTATATTTCAAAACTGCGGGAATGCAAAAATGGGCAATTCTTAATTAATGGTAGAAAAAAGACAGTTTTATCGGGTTTTTAACATGCATTAATAGCTTAAAAGTCCTTTATAACAATTTGATTGTATCGAAAGATATTTTGAAATACATACCTACCTATAAACTAAGTCAAGATCATAATGATGAAAACGGCCGAAAGCCACCGAACGCAATCGCGGCGTCGGGATGCCGTACTTCCCGAACGCTCCGCCGTTCCATCCCGGCGCGCGCGATTGCCGTCGCGTATACCCCCGCCACGCCAACACACCATCACGGGTGTATATGAACCAAGCAATTGTCGCTAACTTGTAGATTCCGCCGTGAGCCAGCAACCGATCCGACCGATTCTCCGCTGCTCACGGATCCCGAAATCCCACAGTCGAACAACCAGGAGGTAGAGAATTCTCTCTGCCTGTGCCGAGTGAAGTATCTAGGCGGTTGACTTGATCTTCCATCCGAACATCTGTGACACCGGAGTGAACCAGGGTAAGAGAGTTCTTCTCTTACTCGCTAAGGGTCTTGGCCACCCGGTGCCGCCTCCCGGCTACACGAATCGATGCGCCAGGAGATAGAGAGTACTTCCCTATCTCCGCTAAGAGTCTTAGCCGCTCGATATCGCGTCTAATCGCGCTCCAGCGCCGCGTGCGATTACCGCCGCCGCTGTCCGAGCTTGCGATACCGCGTCAACCCACGCCGCGATCGCACACCGTATCTCCGCGAGCCCGCGCGCCCGCCGACTCGCGAACTCCGCGATCTCTATATATCGTCGCTATAACAGCGTCCGCGAACTCCGCGATTTCTGTATTGCCGCCATCGTAACCGCGTCCGCGATCTATTGTACATATCTGTCTACTCCGCGATTTCTGTATACCGCCGCTATCGTAACCGCATTCGCGATCTGTTGTACATATCCACCGCTTCCACGATCACCTCAATGTATTCACGCTTAATTGAATAAACTCTGTTACGTTGTTTTATATTTCGACCGAGTCTTGTGTCTTCCTCCGCGCCTACTCCGAACCCTGACCAGCCGCGAGCTAGATCCGCGCTTCGGAAGCTAGGTTGTTTTAAGTTATTCTTTGGTTGCATTCGCAGTCAAGACGGCTGCAACAATAACCCGACAGTCAGACAGTTTAAAGCTGCATATAAAAAATTACTTATTCATTCTGAAATGAAAGACATTGATTTAGGCAACTGTATACCATTGGAATCGATAACGATTTTGCACTATATCATCAAATCCGGTAGCTACATTAAATGCATCGACACCACAGTTTTGAGTGACAAATAATGAGTACGATGAAAGCACTTTAGACAACGAATGTCATTTGCCTACGACTGTACATTTTACTGATTTTTCAAAAGTGATCACTTTCCGTCCTAGGGAGGAAAGTGGTTACTTTCGTCCCGCTATGCCGTCCTGGAGTGAAATAGCCACTCTCGCCTCTCTCTAGGCATGGAGGTCAAATTTTCCGTAAAGATATTGTGAAAAATATTGTGTGCACCTCGGGGCGAAAGCTTTTTCAGACTCGTGTGATTTGCCGCCCTTCGGCTCGGGCGGCAAATTTCACGCTTGTCTGAAAAACGCTACTTTCGCCCCTTGGTGCACAATATACTATTGCTTGTCCCCGCAGGGTTTGCAAGGCGTTTTTATAAGGAACGTACCCAAACTATTACAACAAGTTTTACACAAATTTTTACACATCCTCTTAACCTAAACTGGCGTTTTTTAAGGACGTACTTAACCTTTTACAAAACATACACCTTCCTAACCAAACCTGACCATTACGGCCCTTTACACTCTTTCCTCCCTCCCCTTCTCGCCCTCTACCCTGATCTCATTCCCCATTCCTCCCTCTCCTTGTTCCGTCTCCATTCTCTGGCGTCATCGTCTCCTTCCTCGCATGACAAACTTTCTCCCTCACAACAAATTTTACACAAATTTTTACACATTCTTTAAACAACCCTTTAAAAAACATACACTTTCCTAACCCGGCCTGACCATTGCGGCCCTATACACACTACATTACCTCCCTCCCTTCCACGCTTTAAACTCTCCACCCCCTCATTTCCCTCTTTTCCGCCTTACTTTTGTCCGCCATTTCCTCGCACGACAGGCTCTCTGCACTTTAACTGGACTCTCTTCTTTTCAGACGCCTCTCCTATTGCCTCCTTCGCTTCCTATCCAGCTCCTCTCCGCATCCTGCCATCTCCTTGTCCTGCTCCCATTCTGCACACAAAATTTTGTCAAACCTCTCCTTACAACCCACAATCTTAACCCCCTCCTTACTCCCTTTCCTTAAAGAAACCCCCTCTTATTTTACCCAAACAGACCACCAAACCAGCTTTCTCCAGTGATACACCTTTCGTCTTTAACCGCCGCCTCGACGTCTCGCCGTAGTGCCACCCCGCTCGGCATCTGACTCCCGGCGCCGTTTCGGTCCTTCTCCACTCACCCCGCCAAAGCTGCCCTCCTGTTCTTTGCCTCATCCTACCTCACCACTTTCCCTTCCCCCTCCTTGCTCGCCTGCCTCTCTTCCCTCCTCCCGCTCGTTTCTACTCCCTTCTCTCCACTCTCACCTTTCCGCTCTCCTCTCTTTGCCCTCCGTTCGGTCCTTTTCCTCCTCTATCCTTTCACCGTTCTTCGCTCTCCACGTTCTTTTTTCGCTCTGCTTCGCTCCACACTTCTCACTCTCCGTGCTCCCCTTTCTTCCTTCTCCCCCCGTCCACCTCTCTCCGTCTTTTTGCCATGCGTCGGCCGATTTCTCAGTTCACGCGCGCTCGGCATCTCCTCTCTTTATTCGATCCCTCCTTTTTCGCTTTCTCTCCCTCTCTCTCTCCCCCATCCACGTGGCCGGCTACCCGTCCTACTCTCCACAGCCCTCGTCCCTCCGAGCATGCTCACCCCCACGGCCGTTCCGGCGCCTCCACGCGCCGTCAGGCCCGGCAAGCAAGCCTCCTTGGTGCACCTCCATCTTCCTTTTCTTTACTTTCTCTTCCGTCTTCTCCCATCTTGGGACCTACTCCTCTGTCTGCATCCTCCCTCCAAAATTACACCGTTATCCTAACCTCTTCCTTCCAGGCCTCCTCTTCTCCAACGGATTCCTGGCATCCCTCCTCATTCTCACCCTCACCTCCACTCACTCTACCTCCTTTCAGCCTCTTTCACTCCTTCTTTTCACCCTCCACCCTTACTCATTCCCACAACACTCTTTTCCGACACCCCTTCCTTCCATTATACAATCTACCTGTTTCCCTGCCGAGGGCTACGGGAGAACTCTATCACGCGTCAAGGTACCTTTTGCATTACTCAGACATTTTTCCGTTACCGCGAAATTCGTGGCGGGACGTATTGCGACCGGAACCGATTCGGTTATGTTTATGTTTTCTATTTGATTTATTTGCGGGCACCGTAATCGACTCTATTCGAACCGGGATATTACTTGTTCTTATATTCTCTATTTCCATTATCATGCCTTTCATTCTAATTAAGAATATATTGCACTTGTTACATTATTTATGTGTTGATTGCGCTGCGCTCCCTCTCCTCCTCCCCAAGATCTAACTGCGATCGCCTATCGAACTCACGCCTGAGATAATTGGCTTGGATATCGCGTAACGTGGTGCGAGTAATCGTACTTGGCGCCCATATCGAGCTTCGGAAATTACATCTGGTCGAGCTACCATACGTGACTAACAGCCTTTAACATTTTCAGCTTGCAGTGAAATATAGATTTTTGTGATTTCGAGAAATTGACGGCGCGCTCCTTCTCGGCGGGCGAGACCGAGGAGACTCGTCGTCGTCATAACACACACAGTAACATATACGCACGCACACACACTCGCATGTGTGCGCATTAGCAGACACGACATACCATGCAAGCAATCAGTGATGCGCAGGTTGAGATGCATTTCTGGCAGGAAATGCAGTCGATGAAATGAAGATGGATGTAGCTGTACGAAAAGAAGACAAAGAGGTTAAGGATCTTATGGTAGAGGGAAAGTCATTAAAATATTTGACTGCACAGTAGGAGAAAGAAGCGCGAAACTTGGCAGTGATACGATGGAAAGAAAAGAAGGTCGGGGTAACGAGTATTTAGGGCGTTAACGGCATGGAGCTCGGAGTTCAGATGCAAGAGACGTCAAAGGTAAGGAGGAGTATTAGAGTAAAGAAGACGGAAAACCAGGCAGCAGAGGTGAAGCGCAAAACGTTGTTGGATTTTTACCTTACGGGAGTTAAAATAGAGTAGGGATATGTGGTCAAATTTTTGGACACCTTAGGAGAAGCGGAGACATGAATTTTGAATATATTGGATACGATTTAACAGTTGCTGGTTAAGTGCTGGAATATAAACGACGTCGGTGTAGTTGAAAAGTGAGATGACAAGCGATTGGGATATATGCAGCTTTTGAGAAGTGGAGAGGATGTGCCAAAAAGGATATAGAAAACGAAGCTGAGCGAAAGCAGCTCGACATTTTACGTCCACGTGCTGTTTAAACGACCAGGAAGAGTCGATGAACGTCGAGTATGTGAATTGAGGGTGATAGAGGTATGGGTACGAAGTTTAGATAAAGGTCGAAAGATTGAAGCTGAGATAACAGCACTGAAGAACCGGCAATAAGAAGCGAGGATTTGGAAGCGTTAAGATGCAGTCCATTGAAGGATGCCCATTTAACTACCGCTTTAACGTCGCTGTTTAATGCAGCAATGGTAGAAGAGACATTAGATAGACGGAATAATTTGCGAAAAATCACGTTGTTAGCATATATAAGAAGTTCAGCGAAAAAAGGAGTGGAGGACAGATCAGCGATGAAAATGATGAATAATAAAGGACCGAGCACGGAACCCTGATGTATGCCTGAGAGAACAGCGCGAGAAGGGGAGAAAATAGGCAAGGGATCATATAAAAGAACGCGCTGCAAGCGATTTATTAGGAACGATTGTATAAAGGGCAAGGTTGAAGGAGATAAGCCATAGTACTTGAGCTTAGCCAGAAAAAGATAAGGGTTGATCGTATCAAACGCCTTCGTGAAATCTAAAGTAATCAATGCAGTGAGGCACCCTGAGTCGAAACCCCACAAGACGGAGTCGGAGAGGTGGAAAAGTTCAGTCGTGGTGCTATGCATGCCACGAAAACCGGACTGACACTCCGGAATTATCTTTGCTTTGTTGACAAATGCGTATAGTTGCAAGAAGCATATGCGCTCAAGGAGTTTGGAGATAAATGAAGGAAGAGAGATGGGGCGAAGAGAGGAGAAAGTGGAGGGGTCGCGAGATTTTGGGAATGGGGAGAACAACTACGTGTTTCCATGAGAAGGGAAAAGTATGAGAGGAGAGGGAGTAATTCAAAATATGGAGAAGAGATTCGAGACATTGAGGAAAGCAGGAGGAGGAGGGAAGAGAATCAAGAAAATGATCATTCATAAGTTTAGGATTGTTATGTTGTGCGATTCCAAAAATGTCATGAATCGCGCGCGGTCGCGATAACCACAACGAAGTGCTTGGCGTAGTCGCGAGCGGGCGCGACAAGTACCGGTGAGGCGTGCGAGAACCGCGAATCGGAGCCGGTGCTCCGGCCCTCTCCTTGTTCCGGTGCTCCGACCAGAAGCAATACGGAGCTAGCAATAAACGGACGTATTAGTATCCTGCTAGTGATTCATTTCTGAACCCCAGCCCCCTACACAACAAGGATTAAGAAGATGGGAGGGTAAGGTATGCGAGGGAGATGCTGTCCCTCCAAGTACTGAGAGATTTCTCCAGAATTGGCAAGGAGAGTTAAATGAAAGAGAATTTGACTTGAGAAGATAAGCCTCCTTTTCACGGCGTATGGCATAGTTTACCTCGTTACGAAGTTGCTTATAACGATGCCAGTCGTGTTCGAACCGAGTGTGCCTATAACGAAAAAGGGCACGACGCTTCAGAGATATTAGTTTTCTGACGGCGGTGTTGAGCCACGGAGCCGGCGGACGTGACGCGCTCTTA
The DNA here is from genome assembly GCF_003070985.1 of Temnothorax curvispinosus. Taxonomy (NCBI): domain Eukaryota; kingdom Metazoa; phylum Arthropoda; class Insecta; order Hymenoptera; family Formicidae; genus Temnothorax; species Temnothorax curvispinosus. The sequence continues at coordinate 14,192 of NW_020220622.1, read as the reverse complement.
AGAGTCAGCGGAGCGAGACGATCAAACACGGACATTATGGAGGATGTGAAATAGGCGACCATCTCATCAACATGCGCCGCGCCGAACACAGGCGATCAGTCAGTCTTGAGTAACTCAGAGGAAATGTCGGAAGGCTGAATGGCGTGGATGTTGCGAGAGAGGGTAATGCGGGCCTTGTGACAAGGTCGAGCTATCTTCAGAATCGCCCAGACCATGAAATAATCGCTGATATCGAGTTTCTCTCTGACTCCATAGTCGACCACCTCCACACTATGCGAGATCGTGATAAAATTAAGAATGGATGATGTGTTCTGTGTAAGACGCGTTGGCAACTCTATGAGTTGTCAAAGAGAGAGGTTCGATGTTATGTCGCATAACAGTCGAGCGTTAAGTTCGTTGGAGCGGAGCATGTCGATGTTGAAGTCGCCCATACACACAATCTCGTCGGCGCTGCACGCAATGTGAGACAAGCGCGATTCAATGTAATGCATATTGGAGACAGGTGAACGAGGAGGATGGTAAACGCAGGTACGGTAAATACAGCTACGCATCTGTGTGTCAGGCGAAGAGAGACAGCGACGATATCCACGAGTGTGCTAGGAGGAGGGGCACCAAGGTCAATCTGGAGAAAGAGAGAGAGTTATTAATATATAAATTTAAGGTCGATCACGCAGCTAAATCTCTCCGATCGCCAGAATATCAAGTTGATGTTAGGCTATAAGATCTTTAACCAGTGTAAAGTAGGGCAATATATATAGTAAACGCGCGTTGATGTGAGCGACGCGAAGTGTTAGGCGGCTGATACTGATACCAGCATCAACCGATCCAGTACGCGAATGACGTCAGACAGGTTCGGGGTAAGCCGAAGAGCTTGTCGGAGATGAGGCGTGGGGGTGCTGGAGCGGATTAGCAATTCGGTTCTAACGTAAATTTTTTTATTAAGCGATATCCATAATTAATGTAAAGAATCTAAGCCAATTTTTAGTACTTTTTGAATTAAAAAAAAAACTAAATTTGAGAAAGTTATAGCTTGTTAAAGTTTCTTTGATGACGGCAACTTCAAAAGATTTTGCAGCGACACTATGACGTCACAGCATTTTCGTGTACTATATTTTCTTCAATTTTGAAGATATTGCAAAAATTCACAAAGTTTACAAAGAAAGTATGCCATGATCTATCAGAATATACTATTAAAAGTCGGTTAAAACCGAATTGTACCAATCTCCTTTAAACTTGAAGTTGGTGAATTGACTTGCTGCAGATAAAACCCATTGCTGCAAATTTCTCGTAGTGACTTGCTGTTCTCTCGAGCCTCGACGAAACGATAATAGGTCCAAGAATCGATGGTAGAATATTTATTGATCTTTGTTCCTCCATGTTTAATATCTTCTTTCCATCTTTTCAAGTCCTGTAGGTTTCAAACGTGAACAACTTTTTTTTATAGGATGTCCATTTAGGATGTTGCTTTGCGATATTCACGACTTTGATTTTGTACTTGAGATCAATATATTCCGCCGCCTTCTTCTTTTCCTCCTCCACCACAAAATTCTCGTCATCCTCATCTCAAAAAAAAAAAAGAAAGTGGTAGTATTATACATCGAAAAAACCTAAGTAACAAGTGGTAGACGTAATCTTTATATCTCAAAAAATCTAAGCAGTAGTATCTTTATTTCCGAAAAATTATAACCCAAGTGATACACATCACAAAATTATGTTACCTTATCAAAAAGAAGAGTCGCGCTTCAAGTGATCTATTACAATTACAAAAAAGAAATGATATCTCTTTAAATTACAGCGCCAATTACAGAGAGAACATATATATTGCCTCAAAAAATAATTGTTGCATTACTTTGAAAAATTTTTACATTTTGTCAATTAGAAAAGTATGTATGATAACAATTTTATAAGATTAAAAAATTTTATTTAAATTTAACAAGGGAATACAAGATATTTAAATACAAAGTTTACATGTGTATTTTTTAGTGGTCACAAAGAATTACAGAGGTACACAGTACAAAATAAAAATATTTTATTAAAATACATAAATTTTTCTTGTAAAAAAACTTGGCGCTGCTAGACCTCGAAATCTTAAATAAATAAATAAATTTATCCTTTACTTAATAATAAACCGCATTATCCGCCGTCCGCGTCGTCACCCGCACACCCATATCACTCACTCGCACATCTACGCTGATAATCATTTAATATTACTCCCATCGCATTATTTTCTGAATTATTTTTATTTATTGTTGTCCTTATTTATTTAAAATTTTGAGGTCTAGCAGCGCCAAGTTTTTTTACAAGAAAAATTTATGTATTTTAATAAAATATTTTTATTTTGTACTGTTACCTCTGTAATTCTTTGTGACTACTAAAAAATACACATGTAAACTTTGTATTTAAATATCTTGTATTCCCTTGTTAAATTTAAATAAAATTTTTTAATCTTATAAAATTGTTATCATACATTCTTTTCTAATTGACACAATGTAAAGATTTTTCAAAATAGTGCAACAATTATTTTTTGAGGCAATATATGTTCTCTCTGTAATTGGCGCTGTAATTTAAAGAGATATCATTTCTTTTTTGTAATTGTAATAGATCACTTGAAGCGCGACTCTTCTTTTTGATAAGGTAACATAATTTTGTGATGTGTATCACTTGGGTTATAATTTTTCGGAAATAAAGATACTACTGCTTAGATTTTTTCAAGATTTTTCGAGATATAAAGATTACGTCTACCACTTGTTACTTAGGTTTTTTCGATGTATAATACTACCACTTTCTTTTTTTTTCGAGGTAACAATATATACACTACTATGCGTGTACTTGGCGCCTTTTTTTACCTTTTTTTTAAAAAAGGTAATTTTGTACGGATATCACGCCTTTTTGTAGTATTACGCATTTTATAAACAGTATGTATGTACAGGGTAAAGCTATTTGGAGGTATAATACTACCACTTTGTTTTTTTCGAGGTAACAACATAACAGGGTAACAACATAATACATATACACTACTATGCGTGTACTTAGCACCTCCTTTTACCTTTTTTTTTAAAAATGTGTATACACATAATAAAAATGCGGAATTATTTTTGTCAGACATAATTTTAATTCATCCAATTTTTATTATGTCAAGACATTATTTTAATTCATCCAATTTTTATTATGTCTAGACATAATTTTAATTCAGCGAATTTTTATTATGTCATGACATAATTTTAATTCTGCCGCTAGGGAATTTTTAAGTCGATTCTTATGAATCAAGCTTGAATTCGATGACGGGTTCCAGATAGTGCGCTCTATAGTTTTCGGTGTCCAGGTGTAATAATACGTTGAATTCGATGTCTAAGTGTCCCACGTTGCCGATGACGAAGTCCACATAGTGCGCTCCGTAGTTTTCAGTGTCTACGTGTATTAATACCTCGAATTCGATATCTACGTGTCCTACATTCAGATTTAAAGATATTAATACACCTAGACACCAAAAACTACGAAGCGCACTATGTGGACCTCGTCATCGGCAACCTGGGACACGTAGACATCAAATTCGAGGTATTATTACATCTAGACACCGAAAACTACGAAGCGCGCTATCTGGACCTCGTCATCAGCAACCTGGGACACCTAAACATCAATTTCAAGATATTAATACACGTAGACACCGACAACTATGGAGCGCACTATGTGGACCTCGTCATCGGCAACCTGGGACACCTAGACATCGAATTCAAGATATTAATACACGTAGACACCGAAAACTACGGAGCTCACTATCTAGACATTGTCATCGGCAGCCTGGGACACCTAGACATCGCATTCAACGTATTATTACACCTGGACACC
>NW_020220622.1:0-10336 GCF_003070985.1 Temnothorax curvispinosus | reverse complement strand
TGGGACACCTAGACATCGCATTCAACGTATTATTACACCTGGACACCGAAAACTACGAAGCGCACTATGTGGACCTCGTCATCGGCAACCTGGGACACCTAGACATCGAATTCAACGTACGATTACACCTGGACACCGAAAACTATGAAGCGCACTATCTGGATCCCGTCATCGGCAACCTGGGACACGTGGACATCGAATTCAAGGTATTAATACACGTAGACACCGAAAACTACGAAGCGCACTATGTGGACCTCGTCATCGGCAACCTGGGACACCTAGACATCGAATTCAACGTACAATTACACCTGGACACCGAAAACTATGAAGCGCACTATCTGGATCTTATCATCGGCAACCTGGAACACGTGGACATCGAAAACTACGGAGCGCACTATGTGGACCTCGTCATCGGCAACCTGGGACACGTAGACATCGAATTCAACGTATTATTACACCTGGACACCGAAAACTATGAAGCGCACTATCTGGATCTTGTCATCGGCAACCTGGGACATGTGGACATCGAATTCAAGGTATTAATACACGTAAACACCGAAAACTACGGAGCGCACTATGTAAACCTCGTCATCGGCAACCTGGGACACGTAGACATCGAATTCAACGTATTATCACACCTGGACACCGAAAACTATGAAGCGCACTATCTGGACCTCGTCATCGGCAACCTGGGATACTTAGACATCGAATTCAAGCTTGATTCATAAGAATCGACTTAAAAATTTCCTAGCGGCACTTTCTGCCAAGCGTAGAGAACCTTCTTTTCCGGCAGCGGTGGTAATACGATGTAAGGATACGAAATCTCTCCAGATAAACATGAAGGAATTGACTCAATATATATTATATAAGTATATACCTAATTTACCTAAAATATTTAAATAAAAATCTTACTCCTGACCGATAAGTTTATCGACCTAATTTCGAAATACGCGCGCGATATCGCAACTGGCGATACCTGCGCCGCCAGCGTCGAAAAAGTGAAAGTAACGTTTCTGATTATGACGTCATCATACAAGAACGTCGGCGTTAGGAGGAGGAGGAGTATCTTAAAAATAAATTTTCACATTTGGACTTTGCGTCGCAATATCTCCGCTCGTAGGGCACGTAGCGGAATATTATGAGAGAAACCCCCCCCCCCCTAATTGGACCCCAAGCTATCGATCAAGCCTACTTAGAACTTGATCCGTTCACTCGTTATCGAGATCTCAACATCTCGGGTACTCGCAACCCGTCGCGTCGCGTAAAAGAGTCACGGTCGGTCTCGCTCCGCGTGTACTTGGCGCGAGACACTACCGTGTCTCTTGATCAACCTCGTGGAAAACATTCTCTTCGTCAATCTCGTGCAGTAAAATAAGCTCTTCATCCGTTATTAGCTCTTTTTCATCAAGCATTTCGGCAGCACCATGGTACAGTTCTTCTCTGATTAACATTGCTTCTTGAGAAATTGAAGAAGACGATTCCGTTGCGATAAGGTCACTTTCGAGAAGAAGCTGTTCGAAATACACCACTGCATCTTTCAACCGTGTTTTCGCTACATCACTATGCAGCGAATTATCCTACATTTCACTGTCCGGTGTTGTTGACGAACCGGGCACTGACTCCATTTTGCTGTCGTGTTGCTATTCCGAAAGCTAACTATGAACTGTGGAATGACGCTTGCTTTAGAGTCCCCAAACCGTCGAGCAGCTGGCGCTTTGTCTCCCTTTGGTTCAACAAAGGATATATGACCCGATCATAACAGTAAACATCTCTCTTTCTTTCTCACTTCCTTTGAAAGAAAAAAAAGAACGCGTTGCTCCCGAGTCGCAGGAAATTAGAGTATAAATATTGAATATATAAAAAAACATAAAAAAAGAGCCAGCAGCGAGACTTGAACCAGCGATCTCACGCTTATAAAGCTGGCGCGCTGCCCGCTGCGCCACACTTTCGGTTGGAGATTCGTGCACTGTCAAGCTACTAGTGATGCACGCAAATATTCAAATCGCTTTTTCTCAAAGACGCTTGAGAAGCGCGTCCTACGGCTTGGTCCATAAGAGTTTCTTTTTAAGCACTGCACGTACGTAAAATTTTAGCCAAATCGAGGATATGAACGTCATGATGTCAATGAACACGTCAATGAACACGCAGCATGTCGCGAACACGACATAGCTTATTCTCGGAGCAACGATCTCACCGAGAGACACGTGGCGGACAAGATACTCGCCGAGAGAGCGCTAGGACGTGTCATCGCAAAAGACTCGACTCTCTGCGAAAGAGCTGCAGCTACAGCCGTCTTGGTGGCCATGAAGACCAAGCGGAAGCTCGGAATGGGTTTGAAAATGAAGACAAAGACGAAGAAAAGAGCGGATCCGAAAAAACAGATACTTCCGGTAGCGAAACACGGTGGTATCTTGCTGATTCTACCGTTGTTGGGAGTTCTCGGTTCGTTGGTCGGCGGAGCGGCGGGAGTCGCAAACACCGTGAACGATAACAAACCCGCGCGGCGTCAGCTGGAAGAACTGAAACGACACAATTGTGCCATGGAAGGTCACAGATTTTATCTGGCTTCATACAAACGCGGGCATGAAGTCTCGAGTAAAAAAAAATGTCAAAAAAACACTAAAAATTCCCAAGGATATAACTACCAACGTACAACTGCAACAACTTGCAAAGCGTACGCGCATTCCATATTTTAGAAGTATTTTTATGCGTACTACCTTACTGACAGGGGGAGTGTATTGAAACGAGAGTGGTATCGTGAATTTGGATAACGCTGAGGGACCGGGCACTGGGTGGCATATGCGAAAAAGGGAGATCGAGCCATTCGACAGTTATGGCAATCTTTGACCACTGAGAGAATTTATGCTGTATATAAAGAACAACGTGATGCAAATCGAGTACAATCGCATATCTTATCAACAATACGATCAGAGCAATTGTGGACAATTGTGTCTTCGTTTTCTACAAACGGTTGACGATCATTTTAAAGACTGGCGTTGCACTGTTTGAACTCAGTATTTATTCAAACATGTCACTGACATTTACGCTCACCGGCAAGAGTAGCATCCTCGCGGTAAGCTACTTTCCCACCGTAGATTTAAGCGATGGCAATTACGAGCTCGGTCTGACAGATTTTGAAACCTATTACACGACACCGAATGTAAATTCTTCGAATAATAAATTCTACTTTGACGATAAGGAGATTACCGTTCCCGAAGAATCGTACGAACTGCATGATATAGACACGTATCTGAAACAATCAATTTTACAATTGGACCAATCCAATAATGTTGCGAAAAAGAAACATGTCGGCAAAGATGAAGAGTATCCGTTGATTATTCGAGCCAACAACAATACGATGAAGAGCGAGATCAAATGTGCTTATCGGGTAAATTTCACCAAACCGAACAACATTGGATCGGTGCTGGGATTTTTAGCGAATCGCATGCTAGAGCCGCGACAATGGCACGAATCGGACGTACCGATAAATATCATCAGCGTAAACATTATTCGCATAGAGTGTAACGTGACCGCGGGCACGTACAGCAACGACAAGTACGTGCACACGATAGACGAGTTTTCACCGAGTGTGCCACCGGGATATAAGATATCGGAAACGCCGGCACAGATCATTTACCTTCCGATCATCGTACGGAGCATTACTAACCTAACGATTCGCGTTGTGGATCAGGACGGTCGATTGATTGATTTTCACGGAGAAGAGATCACCGTTAGACTGCATGTGCGAAGATGACTGTGGTAACGTGAGATGCTCGTACCGAACGAAGTGGAGAAGGTGCAACAGACTAGAAACAAAATTAGAGAGACAATCCGGTCGCCAAAGAAGAAACTCGCTGCGTCGAACGTTGAATTTTTTAAATTATTGGGTTTCGTCGTACGAAATGGCTAATATCTTAAACATTGGAGGTGAACCGATCTTTGACAATAGTGTCGTCAAGATTGAAACTCATCCGTACGCCAACACAATGTTTGGACACAACGATGAGATAAGAATACCCATACAGCAGCAAGATTTATACACGTTGCCGTGCGAAAACTTTCTCTACGTCGAAAGAAGATTGATAATAAAGAAAAGAAATGACGAGTCTGAGACAACGCTTGTAAATAATTGCGCAGCGTTTATGTTCAATGAGATTCGATACGAGCTCAACGGTGTGGAGATTGATCGCAACAGAAACTTTGGCATAACCAGTATCCTCAAGAACTACGTATCGCTATCGTATGGTGATTCTCAGATCATGCGGAATGCTGGATGGGACGTTACATCGAGCATACCGGAAGGATACTTCAACTTTTGCGTACCGCTCAAGATGTTGCTGGGCTTTTGCGAGGATTACAAACGCGTTGTTGTTAACGCTCGTTACGAATTAATTTTGATACGTGCGCGTAGCGACAACAATTGCATTGTAGGAAATCCGGCGACGGAGCCAGAAATCGAATTGTTTAAAGTACAGTGGCGAATGCCTGATGTTACGTTAAACGAGGTCAATAAACTGTCCTTGTTACGGGTTTTGGGAAGCGGGCGATATCTTAGTGTCAGTTTTCGTTCGTGCGATCTGTATGAGTACAGTATTGTCAAGAGTGCCACCGTGGATGTGCAAATAGAATTTAACTGTAAACAAAATGTACCTGCAAATACTACCGCCTATTGTCTCATCTTGCATGATCGCGTAATCGAATACTGCCCGCTGTCTAATGTGCGCAAACTCATGTAAATCGCAATGTCGGCAAATATTCCAATATAAGAGAGATAGATGTACCACGATAAAGTATAGATCGCTCCTTCGTTGCATCTTGATCGTGCCAACGTTTGTCGATCTGTAAGGATTCATCGTTGGGATGAGATTTGTCGTAAAGGAGGTAGCAGTACTGAGAAACGGGACTCTTCTGGCGCATTAAATCTTTATTTACCTCATGCCGTGGAATCTTCTCACAAAATCCGACAAGTCATGTGCTTTCTGGTTGATTGCAAATCACCATATCCATGACGGAAAGGTGCCGTACAGCATGGTAAAACGCCTAATTACGTCAGCCGTGCTTGGTACAGAAGAGAATAACGAGACGCTGACTCTCGTGTACGTCAAGGGATGCCAGAAACAAGAATGGCTGGTGGATCTGCTTGAAAATTATGCAAAAGAAAACTTGATCGTCGAGACTTTGGATGCGGATTACGAAAATATCAAATCTTTAAATAATTTAGATGTTACTAATGGCGAATTCGATTGGATGCACTAGTGCGCACTAGTGCGCATTGAGTGCGCCCTCTGTCAGTATTTAGTGTTCGGTTGGCTTGCCCTCCACTGGTTCAAAATCTACATGTGTTCGGTTGACAGTGCACTGAAAACATGTGCTAATGAAAACGTGTTCAATTGAGCTTCACTACCCTAGTCCAGTTCTACTTGTACGTTCGGTTGAGATGCACTGCACTAGTGTGGAAGGCACTGAACTGCACTGACAACTTTATCAGTGCGGTTCAGGGCGAATATGAAAATATATTTTTTTTTCGTTAAAAGAGAGTGAAATAGAGAATGGGTAAAAAGGACATGTACGAAGGATAAATACGGATAAATACAATTAAAAAATAAATACAAAGAATAGATACGGATAAATACAATTAAAGGTTAAATACAATTAAAGGTAAATACAATTAAAGGATATAAATACAAAAGATAAAACAAGGCTACACACAAAGGATAATTACAAAGGATAAATATAAAGAAAAAAAATGGCAGCTGAACTATTGCTCATAGATGAACTGTTAAACAGTTCACGCAGTTCTAGTGACGAGGAAATGATAGCATTAATAATGCAACATGAAATGCAACAGCAAATTCCAAAAGTTCGGAATATGATAGATATTATCAATGAATATTCTGATAAAGAGGTATGTTTCTTCATACGTAATTTCAATTTACATTTTAAACATTTGTAATATAAGATGTTTCGGGATGGATTCATAGAATCGGGAGTGGAGGAGGGGCAAAGAGCCAGTAGTGATTGTAGACTTTTAAAGTTTTTACCGAGCTTTAATTTGACAACGTTGCGTCGAGTCGGGCGGTTGTTTTTACAAAATTCGATTCAGAAGTGCGTCGCGGAGGCGCAAAAACGTAGCAACTCGACCGGGCTTGGAGAAGCTCTCGACCACCGCTCGGAGCACGCGGCAATGAACTCGATTGGTTACGATTGGGCGTGAGGAAAAAAACGTGAGTCTAATCGCTGTGAGCTTCGAATTCGTACTGACTCGAGGACAGGGCCAACCGGCTCCTGCGGTATTTGCGAGTATCGCCGAATCATCTCCCCGCGGCGTGCTCCTTGCGTGATCGTCACGTAAACCTCGCGCGGTTCATAACAGGCCGGGAACTCTCCAAGTTTCCGATTTAAGTTTCTGTCTTCTCATTCCGGAACAATGTACATGTAAGATAACTTTTGCTTAAAGTTTCAGCGACACTTTCGTTTACAACGGAGTACATTTGATAAATTACATGATATGTATAAAAATTGCGAAATTTTCAATACATTACAAAAACATGGTGGGCGCAGTACTATAAACAGTAATATTCAGTTATTATCTTTTTTATGGTATATATTTTATATATATATGGGACGTTTTACGTCAACCGGATCACTTGTCTGCCCAAAATTTGAAACGACCTACAAAGACGTTCGATAGCTCAAAAAATTAGTCTTTACTAGTACTTTCGAAAGTCATGTGTCCCGTTTTGAAATCCAAGATGGCTGATCCAATATGGCGGCTGAAAGCCTGAAAATTGGAGAAAAATCTATATAATTTAACGTAATCATGTTTTTAAATATTGATTTGGTTTTGAAATGGTTTGGTAAGGAGTTTTCAGTGTCTGTGATGTTGAATCTGAGAGCTAGTTGAAGTTTGGAACGTTCCTGGAGCGATTGAAGTTTGGAACATTCCTGGATTTTTTAAAAATAATTTGTTCCATTTCTCCTTCGGCACAGAGCAACTACTAAATGCCACACACAAAATACATAAGAGACCGAACCGATACACCCTGCGGAAGACACCCTTATACTCAAAAAACCTACTCCCGGACCATTTTAAATATTCTGGCTACGCTGAAAACAATTTGTCCCATTGCACTTGTGCGGAGAAAACTGGGCTCCGTCTTTCGGAAAGAGACGTTAAGCCATTGGTCCAAAAGGTTAAAGTGAGAGGAGAAGGATAGTATTGGTAGTAGGTTGCAAACTCTACGGGGATATGCAATAAATTATGAATTTTACGGCAAATCACACGAGTCTGAAAAAGCTTTCGCCCCGATATTTTTCACAATATCTTTACAAAAAGTTCGACCTCTATGCCTAGAAAGAGGCGAGAGTGGCCATTTCACGCCAGGACGGCATCGGGACGAAAGTGATCACTTTCCGCCCTAGGGAGGAAAGTGGTTACTTTCGTCCCGCTAATGCCGTCCTGGCGTGAAATTGGCCACTTTCGCCCCTCTCTACAGGCATGGAAAGTCGAACTTTCCGTGGAGGTGTTGTGAAAACTCCTTACCAAACCATTTCAAAACCGAATCAATATTTAAAAACATGATTACGTTAAATTATGTAGATTTTTCTCGAATTTTCAGGCTTTCAGCCGCCATATTGGATCAGCCATCTTAGATTTCAAAACGGGACACATGACTTTCGAAAGTACTAGTAAAGACTAATTTTTTGAGCTGTCGAACGTCTTTGTAGGTCGCTTCAAATTTTGGGCAGACAAGTGATCCGGTTGACGTGAAACGTCATATATATATGGGACGTTTCACGTCAACCGGATCAGTGCTGCGGCTAAAATTTAAAACGACGAAAAAATACGTATGAGGTCTCAATTTAAAGCTTGAACAAAGAGCTACAAAAAGTCATATGCGCCTTAGCAAAAATCAAGATGGCGACGTCAATATGGTGGCCATAAACTCAAAATTTTTTATCAATCAACCGGCTCAGTGCTGCCGCCAAAATGTTCAGCGACAAATAAATTTGTATAAGGGCTTATTTTGAAGCTCGAACTGAAAACTTTTAAAAGCCGTATGCACATTTGCAAAAATCATCTGTCGCCAAATTCTTAATCTAACGCGAGTAATCAGGACTGAACGCAACAAGGACTTGTCGAAACATTCGGCATGACACACGGAATACTAGAACTAGCGCGAAGATACTATAGCGGACGCAAAAATACGGAGTTACCGCGAGTAATATCCAAACGCAACTATTCTAAGGCGAGAAGTAACCAAACGCGAATAATATTTTAACTCGAATAATATCCTAACGCAAGCACTATCTGAACGCAATCATTGTGACGCAAATAGCATTCTCTCATAATCCAACCACGCGAATAACATTCTTCAACCAACGCGAATAACACTCTCACGCAATTAATATCGCGCGTGGAATCTAAACCCCGACCGGGCGAATTACGACACACCGCGAAACACGCGGTCGCAAACACGAAGGTCGCGAGAAACGGCGTATTCACGATATCGAAAGTCGTCATTAATGCGCCCATCACGATCTCCAGGAGCTTGCGAATTTTGGTCGCGCTCCCACGACCACGAGACCATTCCGGTGCTCCTCGCTTTCGCTGTCGATCGCTGAATCAACACCTTATCGGCGAATAACGCTAATTACCGCAATTATTACCGAGCAAAAGCGCGCCCCGGAGAGCGGTGTCGTGGCTTTACAAGTACGCGAAATTACCCAAGGCAACCTCACCGTAGGTCAGCTTCCTCTCCCAAGAATCCTCGCCGTCGTCCCAAGGGTCGAAAGGAGTAGCTGCCAGGAGTTCGACAAAGCTCCAAAGTATGAAATACTTAAGTACGAAGCACAAAATACCGCGACTTAAATCTTTGCGTGCGTCGGCTGTCGAGGACGATCCAAAAGTGCTCCCGAAATTTTGCTCGATGGCAGAATCGATAGCGCGCCCCACCCCGGGCGTACGCAGCCCCGCGGCGCTATAGCGCGGACCAATTAGGGGTGAGCTCGCAGGCTCCCGGTGTATCCTTGCGCAGGGCCGACAATCACGGCTCCCGCAGGGCGTTTAATGGGCCCTTCGCTCGCGCGGCGATTTTCCGGAATCCTTCCCGGCAGCGGACGGGACGTTATTGTCTTTGCGTTCCTCCTTTTCGGTCCGGGGGTGATGGCCATCTACCCCGGAATCCGGTCAATAGTGTGAGGAGGGCAGGTGAGCTTATCCTGTCCCGGTGTCCCGGGGCCCTGCTACTACGGGTCCGCCTGCCGCTGTGTCACACGCCGCACGCGTGTCTTCCTGCACTCCTTCGCTCTCGGTGGCCCGCGAGTTGTCGCTTCGATCCGCTTTCCGTCGTCCGATTTCTCGCCTCTGTCCTTTCCATCGACTCCGCTTTCCGCGATCCTCTGCATCCTCTCAGGAGATTCCGGGTCTCGGCGCTACGCCCTCACGGAAAAAAACTTGTAGTAACTATTGAAATGACAACTATTCGTAACTATTAGTGCACACTACTCAATAGTAATTTCGCGCACTGTTGGAATTCGCACTAGTAGTGTTACGTCCGCACTAGTAGTTATCGATCTAATAGTGATCCTCAAGTGTGCGCAATAATGGACCATTAGTTTACTAGTTGCCAGTCCACTAATTTTCACTAAAATTGAGACTAGTGCATTTTTTTCTAAATAACGACGTGAATAAAAATAGACCTAGCTGCACAGTTTTTAATAAGAACGAGATATATATGTTACAGTCAAAGCCCGAAACGCAGGCATTCCTAGGATTGACTAGTCAATCCTGGGGAACGACCAAGCGTCTTAGTCAAAGCCTGAAATAAGTTTTGCGTTTCGGCTTTTGACTAGTCAATCCTAGGAATAACTAATACGGCTAGTCAAAGTTAGAAGCTAAAGAAAAATTACTTCGGACTTTGATTAGTCAATCCTAGGTGTGGTTTAATTCGGACTGTGTGACTGTTAACAAATAAAATCAAGATTTTTTTTACTAAATTAAGTTCTTATTGTTATTAATGCCCCGCGACGCGAGATATTAAACGTTAAAGTTGACAGGTATCAGGTTATGATTCCTGTTATACCGACGAGCTGTAGCGACTACGGCGACTACTGGCGACTACGAACATGCCCTGTGGCCACATGCACATGCTCAGTAGCCGCACGCACATGCAAAACTGCGCCAATTTTAAATGAATCAATCGTGCAGAATAACCAAGCATCTCGATTCAAGCAGTTAGGTCTCACGCTGGGAGTTTTATTAGTTTAATTATGCGTGGGAAGCACACACACACACACACACGGGGGGGTGCGAGGGGGCCTTTGCCCCTCCCCC
>NW_020220621.1:0-1170 GCF_003070985.1 Temnothorax curvispinosus | reverse complement strand
ATTTTTTCGATGATAAAATGCGCGTCGTAACCCGACAGATTGTGGAAAAACACGAGAAACACGTACACGTTTCTGTAATTCAGATTGCAACGAGAATGCGCCGGACCTCTGTAGCGTCCGTTTAGATGACAGTGATCTCGCACACGCTTGTCCTCCGGTTGGAACGCTTTCTGACACACGTGACAATGCCTCGCCAGATGAAATTTAAGTTTCTCGTCCTCCGTAAATTTTACCATCGATATATTGGCGGAGAATTTAATCTTAGCGTGACATGCGAGAACGCGAAGCTCGTTCACGAACCACGAGACGCAGTCCTCGCCGCGACGATATCTGTACGTGGATACGGTATCGTCGTAGGTGCAGCACAGATAGTAGCCTAGGCTGAACGGTACGTGACGCTGATAGGCGTATCTTTCCGTTCTCGCGCCCCCTTCGGCATTCTCCCTCTCCCGTTGTTCGAAAAGACACTCCAGATCCGCGTACACCACGAAGGGGAGTCGCTCTTTTCTGTCGTGATTGGCGAACGACAGCCACTTATCGTCCTCGTTTGGAAAAACGATGGCGCAGTCGTTCATTCGATCGCAGTCGACGCTGTGAGCGGCCAACTTTTCTTGCGTATAGAAATAGTGTAGACATCTGCGAAATAACGTGCGTGCGATTACTATGCGTATATATAAAATAACACCGCGTCGTTTCCTTGTTTTTCCGGGTTTTTTACTTACCGATTGCAAACGTACTTCGCACACCGGCTCACGGTCAATTGCGAACCCACCAATCGCGACAGATTCTTTATCCAGGCGAAATGGCCCCTGTTGACGCCGCGTAGCGTATCGCGCAAATACAGGAGATTTACATGTCTATCCCTCTTATAGTCGGTTAACCGCAGAAGTACGATTGCGCTGTTGTCGACGCCCCGTCCGAACCTAATCTTTTTTTCAATTCCTTTCTGAGTTGTAAATACGTTGATCGACACGTCGTTCGGACGTTTGAAATTTCCGATGTGCCTCAGATCTATGGGAAACTTGATCCCGTCGAGATTCAGCATCGTCGCGTAATCGGGATACGAGCCGCATCGTTCCGCGTTCCGTTGAGCGGGATACAGAGCCGCAGTAGGTAAGCTACGTTTGTTCTAACCCAGGGGGCAATGAGGGGGGGGTGAGGGGCGGGGGG
>NW_020220620.1:0-5283 GCF_003070985.1 Temnothorax curvispinosus | reverse complement strand
CGTGTGTCAATTTTGGAGCAATGTCTTAACGCTTCAGGGGACGTGTCCCAGAGCGTATAATAAATGACGATTAATCAATCAATCAATCAATCAATCTCTCTCTCTCTCTCTCTCTTGCTCTCTCTTTCTCTAAAAAAATTAAAGAAATTAGTTTCTAAAAGGTTGTTAACAAAAAACTATACACTTTATGGCACTCCCCGGGAAATTCTACCCCTATTTCATGTACTCGTAGTAAAAATTCGGTCCCTCTCTCTCTCTCTCTTGCTCTCTCTTTCTCTAAAAAAATTAAAAAAATTAGTTTCTAAAAGGTTGTTAACAAAAAACTATACACTTTATGGCACTCCCCGGGAAATTCTACCCCTGTTTCATATATAATTCTTTTAAATTTAGTCAATTATTTCCCAAAAAATTAGAAGAATTAGAAAAATCGGTTTCCAGAAAATCGGTAGCAAAAAAATGGCCACGACATTTTCATCCCCGGGAAATTCTACCCCTGTTTCATATACTTTTGGTAAAAATTCGGTCCACTAACGAATGAGTAGTTCGCGTACATACAGGCAGACAGACAGACAGACAGACAGACGGACGGTACTTATATATATAGATGTTTATTATAAATTATTACATGTTAAAACATAAATTATTACAATTTTGTGTTAAATAAATTATATTCATCCCATTTGATTTTAAATTAATAAATTTGATTCTCTTTCTCTCTCTCTCTCTCTCTCTCTCTCTCTCTTTGCGTGCTGTAAGTACTTTCAGACGTGTTACATATCGCTCCGTATTTAGCGAATATTTTCTGCTGCCTATTGCCCCTCGGGGCCCTCTCATTCCAGTGCACGGACTGCAAAGCCTGACTGCTTGCTGTTTCCGCCCTGTACAGGGACTGAACACGAGAGTTTTTGAGGTTTTCTCATATTTTTCTCTGTGAATCTCGTTTTCTGGATTCTTTCTTGTCAATATCCAAGTGAGGGGCGCACGCGTTGACGCTTCTGATTGGTTCCTTCGGGCGACATGTCGAATCCGGAGCGGACGATCTCTCCCACTCCTGCGGACTCGGACGGCGGTGTGCAGAGGGAAAACACGAACATAAACAAAGCGAAAGGTCTTACGCGTACATTATCGGCGGCGAATTTACAAAACTCTGTATTGAATGCTTCGAAAGTCAATGCCCTCAGGCAATCACTTAACAGGCATCATGACAATGTGTCGAGACTGCTTCTGACTAGCAAGGAGAGTCTTGAAAAGAAAACTCAGATTGATTCGGCTTTTCGCGCTTGTAAAGAGGCTTTTATTGAACTCTCAGCTGTATATCTTAAAATGATCGAAAGCGACTCTCTGCAATCTAATATAGCGGAAACGGTCAGAGGTATTGTTAGCGGCGCCTTGTCAGATGCCTGTGATAAATTAACAGCCAGTTCGAGCGGTAATCTCCTGACGGAGCAGAGGGACACCGGCGCATCCTCTATGCCCTCTTACGCGGCGGTAGTATCGGAGCAGTCGCGCGTGCGGGTGACTCGCGGCTCCTCTATCGAGGTGCCCAGAACCACCAACTTAATTGTTACTCCCAGGGAGGATTTCTCCGCGAAGTATAAAACGTCAAAGGAGACCAGAGACATGCTACAAAAGACCATTAAGCCTTCTGAGTTCAACCTTAAGGTCAACAGAATCACGTCAGCGAAGAATAATGGCGTGCGCATCGAGGCACTGACGGTGGATCTGCCCAAGATAAAAAGTTCTCGGGAACTTGAAGACGCGGGACTTAGATTGGAGCAGGAAGGCAAGGTCAACCCCAGGCTGCTGATCCGCGGAGTACCATGCGCCATGACTCGCGAGGAGATCAGGGAGGATCTTGCCACTCTCAACTTGAAGGACTACGATGCGCCTGAGATTAGAGTCGTGTATATCTTTCCCTAGAAGGATAATCGGCGCACGACCAACTGTGTGATCGAGGTCACACCGGACATCCGAGCTCTATTGCTTAAGGACCGATACATATTCTTGAACTACTCCGCCTGCGAGATCACAGATTACGTAAGAGTCCTTCAATGTTACAAATGCCTTGCTTTCGGACTTTTCGCGAAGCATTGTCGTTTCACGACTATATGCGGTCACTGTGCTGGCTGTCACGAAACTAGGGACTGCATCTCCAGAGGAGGCGCACCTGAGTGTGGGAACTGCAAGCGATGGCTGCCACAAGCGAGTCGAAATCATTCAGCCTTCGATAACAAGAACTGTCCTATCTTACGCAGGCGTATGACGGAACGGATTAGCTGCATAAATTATGGATAGCGCGTCCATGAATCATCTACGACTCTGTCATGTAAATTGCCAGTCACTACTTGCACACTTTGACGAGTTTCAGTCCTTCTTTAATGATGCTGGGTATCACATTATCTGCCTATCGGAAACCTGGCTCAGGCCGCACGTGCCTGACCATCTGGTATCTCTTCGTGGCTATCGTCTTTTGAGAAGTGACCGTACTGATAGGACTGGTGGGGGGGTTGCCATCTATGTATCCGATGCTTTCCACGTGTCGTTACTGCGACAGTCGGAGAACATATGCCGCGGACGACCGGAGTATTTAATTATCGATGTGTCAATCAATCGGTACTCCAAAATCCTGCTCGCAGTCGTCTACAGACCTCCGCACAGCGGTTTCCTCTCCGACTTTTTAGATGCTTTCTCTGATCTATCGATTGGTTATAAGCATTCGATAATTTTTGGTGACTTTAACGCGGATCTCTGTACTCATACTTTCGACTCAGAGCAGATTCATTCATTTGTGCGCGCGGCAAACATGTTTCTCGTGCCCTTCATTTCCACGCACCACACACGTACCGCCTCCACGCTGCTCGATCTTTGTATCATAGATGAGGCGGATAAGTTGATCGGGTACGCGCAGCGTGATGCATGCTTTTTGTCCGCTCATGATCTCATTGAAATCACTTACGACATTAAGATTGAGCGCATCCCTAGACGCACCATTCGTGTTCGAGACTTCCGCTCTTTTAACCTTGAGGATTTCCTTGCCGAATTAGACGCACATGACTGGACGGACCTTTATTCATCCAGTGACATCGACGTCAAAGTCAGGTTACTGAATGACTCTCTACTCTCATGCTATGACCATCATGCTCCTCACCGCGTTATCCAGCCCAGACACCTGCCTGCGCCCTGGCTCACGCCAGAGATCAAGGCACTGATGAGGGTAAGAGACAGAGCAAGAAGAGTCTGGAAGAGAAGCAAAACGAGTGCTAATTACGACCGCTTTAAGCGAATCAGAAACCTGGTGCAGCTCGAGGTGAGGAGGGCTAAGGTTGAATTCTTTCAAAGGGAGTTTCGGGACATTGATGAGCCTAACCTTATCTGGAAGAAGCTCAGGCATTATGGTTTTTTGAAATCTAAGAAAGAGAAGGACAAACTAGTTTTCGACATTGACGACTTAAACAATCATTTTTCGGGAAACACAGTGCCTGATCCTGACTCCTGTGAGGCTTTTTACCTGGGCGAGGAGGCATATGAGGATACCAAACTTTACTGGAAGCACATTGAACCTAGGGACGTAGTGAAGGCTCTGCGTAGGAGCCGGTCTGACGCCGTGGGAGGAGATGAACTTCCTCGCAATTTGATTATGAAAGCCCTGCCTAGCATACTCCCTGTGCTGACACACATTTTTAACTTTTCTTTGTCCTATGGCGTTTTTCCGGAGACTTGGAAGAGTGCTATTATCTGTCCTATCCCCAAGGTGAAGCGTCCTGCTGAGCTCAACGAATACAGGCCGATCTCGATCCTCTGCGCTGTTTCCAAAGCACTAGAGCGCATTGTGGCAGATCAGATTGTGGATTACCTTGAGGATCGTAATGTTTTGGACCCTTTCCAATCAGCCTACAGAAAGAATTACTCCACGCAGACAGCACTGATCAGAGTTCTGGATGACATCAGGCTGGCAGCAGACAAAAGAATGATCACTATTGCTGTGTTTTTTGATTTCACAAAGGCGTTCGACAATGTTTGCCACCGACTACTAATTAGCAAGCTCAGAGACCTGGGTTTTTCTTGTTCCGTACTGCGATGGCTCTGCTCTTACCTGACAGATAGAAGGCAGGCTGTGCGCGATTCTTCCACCGGTAGGTTATCATCTGCCAGACCTGTTCGCGCGGGAGTGCCGCAGGGTTCTGTATTGGGACCTATACTATTTATTTTATATCTACTGGGCTTCGGCGGAGTGTTAAAGTACTGCAAATATAATTTCTACGCAGACGACCTCCAAATCTATCTCCACATTGAGCCTGAATTTCTCGCTGAAGCCATTGCTCTAATCAATGAGGATATTTGTAGGGTAATTAAATGGGCTTTTGACAACAATCTCATGATTAACCCCAAGAAGACGAAAGCGATGATCTTGGGGACGTCCCGGTACGTTGGTAGCTTGGATCTGGATGCCCTGCCCCGTATCACTGTGGACGGGTCCGCTATCTCTTTTACGGACAAGGTGGAGTACCTAGGTGTCACTCTCACCAGCACACTCTCCTGGGCTGAACAAACCACGAAAACAATCTCTCGTGTTAATTCGGCGCTCTACCAACTCAAACTCGGCAAGCATCTCTTACCATTTTCTCTCCGGGTGAGGCTTGTCATGGCTCTTATCTTCCCTTTGTTTGACTATTGCTGCACGGTCCAAACTAACATCACTGGTGAGCATGACCTTCGCTTGCAAAGAGCTTTCAACAAGTGTGTCCGCTTCATTTTCAAGGTTAAATGGGATGAGCACATCTCACCTTACTTGGATGAACTTGGCTGGCTGAAAATTGGGCCGCGACGTTTGTTCTTCGTGGGAAGTTTGACCTTCTCTGTCTTATGGAGGAGGAAACCGCAGGTCATCTATAGTAACTTCACGTGGAAAAGTGCATCCTCATATGACACACGGTCCTCGTGCGGCTCTCTTAGTCTCCCTCCGTGCCGTACGGAATTTTTTAAACGTTCCTTCTGCTCCGTCGCCGCTGAACTGTGGAATGATATTCCCTCGGGCATCCGTAACGTCTCATCTATTAACGACTTCAAAAGTAAATTCCACAAGCACTTGCTTCAGCAGTCGAAATCGTAGCTTGTTTGTCTCCGATATCTCACATGACTATCTATTACGAAAATAAGCTATGTACTTTATCTATTCTATTCTATCTACTCTATTTTTTCTCTTAATGTGTTTCTTTCATTGTGTGCTTTCTTGTAACGTGTGTCAATTTTGGAGCAATGTCTTAACGCTTCAGGGGACGTGTC
>NW_020220619.1:938-3771 GCF_003070985.1 Temnothorax curvispinosus | reverse complement strand
TGACGTACTGCGAAACGCGCGGCGACAATCAATGCGAACCGTTTGTTTACGGCTTTCTGCCCTATAGCGTGCTCCCCTTGTAGCGGCCCTATATCGTATCTGATAAATAACGACGGGGCTACGATCCGCGCCTTCGCGCGCGAAGGAGGAGCGACTAATCGTGAAAAATCGCGGGATTAAAGGCCACGCGGCGGAGGCGCGAGGGAAACGCTGATAATTGCGGGGACATCGCGCCGGCTATCGACGATTCGGCGGTTAACTAATTAATGCGTTCATCCGTCCATCGGCCGCCGTCCGCCGCGCCGGCAACTTGCGCCGCGCCCTTCCGACCGAACGAATCGCCCGTAGAGCCCGGGAGGAGAGTCGTTGAGTCGTCGTGATATATCTACGTTTATACGACGTACATTAGACATGAATGGCATCTGTTCTGCCAAGTTGAATGAGAGCAATTTAACTTCTTTAGGCTGCTTAATCGGTAGGAAGTCACATCCAGTCACATAGCGATATATACCGGTAAGAGGCACCAATACGCACACGTTCGGCATGACCGTCTCCTCGAGAGGAGAAGAGGGAAAAAGAGGGGGGGGGGGAGGATATTAAAATATTAAAAAAATATATGAGAGGTATGAATAAAAATGTCGCTGCTAATTTTGTTATCGTGACGGTCGCATCGTTCTATATATACGACGACGGCGCGCAATTAGATAATCCGGCACGAACTCTTATTCTGCCATTATACCGGCGATATTTAATCCTTTAAGAGGATAATCCAAATCAGACGCACATTACGGTAATCCGATAAAACACTTGCAGTGAACGAGCCATATTGATAATTCAGAAAAAGTGCAATCGAGTACTATCTGAATAAATTTTCTGAACGATCTCTGTTTGATTGAAAAGAATTTGTCGCGATGTAGCCTAATTGCTGTCTTGTCTAACATTTACAGAAGAATTTATTGAATCTCGTTGAACAACTATTGAAATATGAAATGGCATTTCTAGTTTAGTATAGAAATATAGCATTGAAATGGCAGATTCTAGTTTAGTATAGAAATATATGCAATTGCAATAAGACAGCGGTATTACGTTCGCGTTCAGTAAAATTGGCAATTTTTCAAAAACAAGGGAATCTTTAACGTATACAAATTCAGAATTTATTTCTAACGCGATCCACGATTCTCTGTCGTGCAAAGATCGACGATGTTACATATCTACATATCGATGTATATACCTTCAAACGCCGATCATTCGGAGAACAGTTTGTTTCGACAGCTTGAAGATACAAATAGAAAAATTTTTCAATTTTTTTTTATGTAATCGGCGACATCCGGATGAAAATCCGACACAATCCGGACAGATATTATGATCGATCGCGCCTCCTAAAACGGAGGGAACGCGGTATCTCGCGGTTCGCGAAAGGTTCGGTAAAATGTTTCGTGAAGAGTCACCTTTGAAAATTCGCTCGCTAAAATTAACGCTAACGAGCGGGCTGCTCGGATGCGCGTACGTGATCGATCCCATACGTTTTTGCGGCACACGTCCGCTTTTGTGGCCACCTTTGTGGCCACCGGGCTCCGGTGGTCGCCGTTCGCCAAATAATTCGGCACGACACGACGGTTCCATAAAATTGAAGTAATGGCGAACGGTAACGAGACGTTTCCTACTTGGCGTATCGTTATCTTACCACCACACGATCCGATTTGGACCGTCACACCGTCGCGCGCTGCGGACGCGTCGGTCGCGTCGCGTCGTCCGTGTGTGCCCGCGGTGCATATAGCGCGTGACATTTCGTGTCGGCGTTCAGCGTTTCAGCGGGAACGTTCCTATTCGGCGAGTCAACGTACGTGCTAATACACCGATTTCGTAATCCATCTCCTCGATCTACCTCCTCCGTCGCGTACCGCGCACACGCCGCCGGCGGCCCCGCCGCGGCCGCGGCCGCGCCGTTCCCCTCTTAGCGCCAGAACGAGCTGCCGGGCAGACTCTAAAAAGATAATGGTTAACTTTAAGCTCTTCCCTCGGCTCTTATCGTATTAACCCGATGAGCGCGGAGTCATGTGAGGCAGCCGGGGAAAAAGCCTCTGCTTTACGTTAAAGCGGCAAAAACACGTAAATTGACGCGGCGTTTCATACCGTTAATGTCTCGCGAATGTGACATGACGTAAACGCGGGACGGACGAGCGCGCTCGCGGAATTATCGAAAACGCTTGATGGAAAACGCTGATGCGTTTTGCGTATAGCGATCTGCAAATCAAAACGGTACGATGCGTGCCTCGATTTAGCTGATTCGCATTGCGGTTTTGTACTTGTACCCTCGCGTTACGCAACGGCGAAAAAAAATAAATGCATTTCGTCGAACATGAGTGTGCTCTAGGTGCGGTACATCCGGAATCGGGTATTATGCGGTTGTTGCGACGAATGGGCACAAGGTGCGGCGAAAATCATAGGTCGAAGCCGGAGAATCGATCGCGAAAAAAAGAAGAAACGACGCGGAATAAACCGTTTTTTCCTCGACGGAAGCTTTACCTTCGGGAAAATCGGTCTCAAAGTTGCGCGGGCTTCATTAAAACAATTGTTTTCACGTATAATGTCGTTTCAGATTCGATTCAATAAGCTCGAAAAATGTTGACGGAAAGAGCAAAAAAAAAAAAACACGGAAAACCGGAGAATGTTCAATCTCCATCAATTACGTCCGATAATATTTGCGTTATCGATGAAATAACTCAAGACACTTCCATCGTAAGGCCAATGCCCCCTTGCCCCCTCCCTATGATACACGTAGTGCTTGTATTCAAACTTGTCAATAAAATTTGTCTGCGATAGAAGAGACGAA
>NW_020220619.1:514-838 GCF_003070985.1 Temnothorax curvispinosus | reverse complement strand
AGCAAAGACAAGACGGTGCCGTTGTCGTACACGTCATCGTGTCGCTTTATTTATTTATCGCTTTAGCAGTAGTATGCGATAAATTCTTCGTACCTGCTGTAGAAAAAATATGTCACGGTAAGGGTTGCATTAAATATATATATCTTCTTCGCTAACTTTCTACGCTTGCGCGTGTATCGAGGATTGAAAAGTTCGTGCCAGGCGCCGTTCTGCTTATGCAAAAACTTTTGACAAATTTACGGAATGACACGAGAAATACGTAACGCAATTTAAAATTTTTAAAACGTAGATTTGGCTCGTACAAGATAGAAGCGGTATGTCTTT
>NW_020220619.1:0-414 GCF_003070985.1 Temnothorax curvispinosus | reverse complement strand
CTTTTTCGATTAATCTCAAGTAGAACTTAATAGAGTTTTACTTTAATATTTAATCAAGAAGGTAATTAATATTGAATGGTACTTCGCGCGCTATATCTTTTTGACGTTAATTACCTTGGTGATTAAGTTTCAAGGATTTAACTTTGCTAACTTCGTTAACTTGAATGTCTGCTTTGTTTTAAGAACTGAGAGAGCGAAAGTATAACGTATAAGAGACGATTATATTACGATAGTTTTCTAAGGTAATCGTTGTCTCTTCTAAGATTATAGACTCTTACTTATAGACACATTACGCGTATATATATAGCAAACACGCTCGCGCGCAAAGTGTGAGAGAACATTTATTTATCCAAAGCTGACGCAGGCAATACCAATCGATCTTCGCAAAACAGGAGCTGAAGTGTAGATCGAATC
>NW_020220618.1:0-4571 GCF_003070985.1 Temnothorax curvispinosus | reverse complement strand
ATTGCGCGACGAATTAAAAATACTTGTACGTTCGCAGCGATATGCGACGTTACAAGAAGCCATAACGGGAGCAAGCGCGGAAGAAAACCTCATAGGGCCGACCGCGACAAAAACGGGCGCCTCGCTATACAAAAATAAGCCAGGATATACGAGACAGTCCCAAAATCAGAGCGCACAATGTTTTAAATGCGGAAAAACTGGTCATTATGGACGGGAATGCCGAAGCCAAGGAAACGCATTACCTAAACCTAGCAAACCTGCACAAGTAAATGCACTGCAGAAATATTGCAATTATTGCAAAAAATCGGGGCACAACCGAGATGAGTGTTGGACATTAAAAGAGCGAAACTACACCCCCAACACCAATAAATCTAAAGAAAACGAAAAAAGACAACAATTGAAAGTGCCGAACCGAAGGAAGAACGCTGACTCTGCAAGCAGCAAAGACGAGCAAGAGGAGGCGAGAGGAAAACAACCACGACCTGCCTCAGAATATCGGGTTACACATATCAAAAGTGTGCCATACGGCTGTACGAAACCAGAACTGTTATTAACAAGATTACCCATACAAGAGGTAAAACCCGGAGCATCGAATATGCTATATGACTCTAGTTCAACAATTTCATTAATAAAGCTAAACGCGTTAAAAGATGACGCCCTGGTCTATGAAGATCGCATAGCTCTCACCGGAATCACGGGACACAAAATACACACACTCGGAAAAGTGTACGCGACCATTGAAACGAATAAATTAAAAATTAAACACGCATTTTATGTGGTAGGAGATGACATGGCCATAGAATACGATGGAATCATAGGAATAGATTTCCTACGGAAACACGCCGCATCTTGCGATTACGAGCAAATGCAATTAAAAATAAAAGAAAAAACTTTCAAATTGCACCCGTATGGAAAGGTCACACTAAAGCCTCGCAGCGAGACTATAATAGAGGCAATTACGGATAAAAATGAAGAAGGTATCGTACAAGCAAGAGAGATGAAATGAAGGAGTTTATATTGGAAACTGCCTAGTGAAACCGGAGAATCATATTTGCATTGTAAGCGTAATAAATACTATAGACAAGGAAATTAAAATACCGATTCCACAAGTTACGCTGGAAAAATTAGAAACAGATACTCATACAAAAATACATGCAACAATGACGGGAAAAGAAACTAAACCTACTGTATCTCGAAACGAACGCATCTGACTAGCATTGCGTACGCAGCACTCAAACGCCGAGGAAAAACGATCACTCCAACACATATGCGAAGAATACGGCGATTTATTTCATTTAGAAGGAGAGCCATTATCGTGTACTGCAGCAGTAAAACACGAAATAAATACACGCGCTGACGCTGCGCCTGTAAATGTAAGACCATACCGACTTCCAAATAAGCATAAAGCGGAAGTAAATCGGCAAGTACAAGAAATGTTAGAAAACAAAATAATTCAAAGCAGTACTAGCCAATGGAATGCACCGTTGTTAGTGGTACCTAAAAAAGCTGACGCAGCAGGAAATGCCGAAGCAACTAGCCTTGAAAATGGATGGCGCTGAAGCGTCGAGCCTATACTCTGCCGTCAGCGGCAAGTGGGACGGCCGCCGCGCGCAGGGGGGAGTTCGCGCTCCTCTTCCGTTGTCGGCGCCGCCACGAAGCCCTGACGAGTAAGAGGGTCGCGGCGTTGTGCGCAGAAAGGTCTGGGCGCGAGTCTACCTGGAGCCGCCGTCGGTGCAGATCTTGGTGGTAGTAGCAAATATCTGGAAATCCAAGGCTCCGAGTAGTCGTAGACTTTCGGAAGCTAAACGATCTAACGATAGGCGACTCATTCCCACTGCCGAATATCACTGATATACTTGATCAGTTGGGGAACGCCAAGTATTTTACTACGCTAGATCTGGCATCTGGGTATCACCAGATACCGATGGCCGAACGAGATAAACACAAGACGGCATTTTCGACACCTTACGGCCACTACGAATTTAATCGCATGCCGTTCGGGCTAAAGAACGCGCCCGCAACGTTTCAGCGGTTAATGACTTCTGTACTAACTGGCCTACAGGAAATTAAATGTCTTATGTATCTAGATGACATAGTAGTGTATGGACCTAGCCTGGAGGACCACAACAAACGATTAAAAGAGGTGCTACAAAGACTCCGAAAAAACTGTTTAAAATTACAACCGCAAAAGTGTGAATTCTTACGCAAGGAAGTGATCTACCTAGGCCACATTATTTCGGAGAATGGAATTTTTCCAAACCCGTCAAAACTAGTAGCGATAAAAGAATTTCCTACGCCAAAAAGAGTTAAGGACGTGCAATCATTTAACGGCTTAGCCGGTTATTATAGAAAGTTCATAGAAGATTTCTCGAAGACAGCCAAACCGTTAACAAAGTTAACAAAAAAAAAACGGAAAAATTTGAATGGACTTCAAAGCAAGAAAATGCTTTCAATAATTTAAAAGAAAAACTAACAACGGCACCTGTGCTTAAGTATCCGGATTTTACGCAAGAGTTTATTATAACTACTGACGCATCCGATCATGTTATCGGAGCAATACTATCTCAAGGAAAGATAGGTGAAGACCAGCCAATAGCTTATGCCAGTCGAATTCTATCACGAGCAGAACAAAATTATAACACCACAGAGAAAGAGTTGTTAGCCATTGTATAGGCGGTCAAACATTTCCGACCTTACGTGTACGGCACCAAATTTAAAATTGTGACCGACCACAAGCCGTCAACATGGTTATTTAACGTTAACGATCCAGGCTCAAGATTGATTCGATGGAGATTACAACTGGAAGAACACAATTACGAAATTATACACAAAACCGGAAAGGCGAATGTAAACGCCGACGCACTGAACCGCAATGTAAAACGAGACGAAGTTGCCGCAGAAGAAGAACCGAAAATCCACACGATAAACGAGGATAATTCCAACGAAGAGGAAGCAAGAATATATACAGAAGAAGAAAAGAAGCAGATATTACATGAGTACCATGATGCACCTATAGGAGGGCACCAAGGCGTCGAACGAACAGTAAATAGAATCCGGTTAAATCATAACTGGCGCGGATTGACAAAAGACGTCAAAAAATATATAGCGAGCTAAATGCGAGCTATGTCAAAGAAATATAAGTTATCGCGGAAAAATAAAGTACCGTTGGTAATTACGGACACACTTACCAAGCCGTTCGAGAAATGTGCTTTGAATATTGTAGGGCCACTTACGATTACAACGAGTGGAAATAAATATTTGTTAACATTTCAAGATAATTTAACGAAATATAGTAAAGCGATACCAATTCCAAACCAAGGAGCAAGTACAGTAAGTAAGCAATTTGTGACAAAAATTGTCTTAGAGCATGGAATTCCAGAAAAAATTCTGACCGATCAAGGCACGAATTTTTTGAGCGAGGTATTCAAAAACACCTGTAAACTCTTGAAGATAAACAAAATTCAAACTACCGCGTATCATCCCGAAAGCAACGGAGCACTCAAAAGATCCCACCGAACATTAGTAGAATACCTGCGACACTACATAAACGAGGACCAAACGGATTGGGATGAGTAGATACCGTTTGCGATATTCGCATATAATACAACGCCGCACACAGCGACGGGGTATACACCGTTTGAGCTAGTATACGGTCACCAAGCTGAATTACCGACAGCATTGACAAAACCACCTAAACTCACGTATAACTATGATGATTACGCACAAGAGTTACGGGAAAGATTAAGAGCGACCAACAAAGTTGCCAGGGAACACGTACAAGAGGAAAAGATTAAAGCGAAAAAACAGTATGATACAAAGACTAAAGAAACCAGTTTTCGTGTAGGTGACAAAGTACTCATGCACGATGAAACGTTACGACGTATGGACGTTCAAAGAAACTTGAATCCCTATGGACAGGACCGTACACAATTATCGAAAAGAATTCAGATGTTAATTATACTATAAAAAAAGGAAGAAAAATAATGCGACTACATGTAAACAAATTAAAACTTTGTATAGAAGAAAAATAAAATTAAAAAAAAGAGAGAGAGAAAGAAATACACCCTGAAACAGAATGTCTCTGTTACAGAATACTCGCGTGCTGGAGACGGCAAGCATTAGCCCAAGCAGAAAAACGGAACCACATTATAAAATCCAACAATTCCAATACAACCCTGGGATGTATTACGAGAAGCTTGGAAGAATGCACTATTCCCGGAAGACGTGGAAGTTAGTCATTAAATTTGATTTAACAACGTTAAATCGAAGACACGAGCAAATTGAAAAATATCTACAGGAAACAAAAATTACATGCGATAATAAGATTTTACAATTACTGCATAAGGAAACGTGCCTCACCTTTGAAAATATCGCAAAAAAAGAATTAGAATATTTAACAAAAATCCTCACGCAGATCAACACAATATACAAAACGTCGACAGACTCAAGGAGGGAATTAGTGGACGGAATAGGTTCAATAGCAAAATCACTGTTTGGAACGATGGATGCAAACGATGAAAAGCGCATCAACGAGCAGTTGCAACTGTTGGGAAACAATCAACAAACATTAC
>NW_020220617.1:0-2402 GCF_003070985.1 Temnothorax curvispinosus | reverse complement strand
GGGGAATAGATTTTGAGCCCGCGCGAAGCGCGGGCGAAAAATCTAGTTCATATATAATCATATATATTTATACATAATTATACATAATCTTTTTTTTTCCCGGGACGATGGAATCAGCTCGCTTGTAAGTAAGTTGTACGTTTTAATAGCAAAATATTTTGAGGCTTAATAATAATAAAGAATTCAAACTAGATATTAAATTAAAATTATGATATAACATAATAATTTGACGATTTAAAATTATGTCAAGACAATAAAAATTCGAAATTATTATTTCGGTCGAATTATCGAGACATAATCTATATTCAAACATTTATTAATATATATATACATATGTTGCAATTAGTAAGAGCAATTTGATGAAACGTATTCCCCCCTTTGTTTTACGCGTGATCTGCAGACCGTTTTTCGCAAGCAGCGGCATCACTCTGGCCGTCCTTAGGAAATTTGGGACTAATAACAATGCACAACTATAATACATTACATTTTAAAGAAACATGAGAAATTAATTAAGTATGGTTGTAGTAAATAATTTGACAAATTTGAATTGAACATATAATTTTTATTTATATTTTATAAAAAATAAAATAGAGTAAACAGCAATAATACAGAGTCCCGTACGGCTTTTAAGACAAGCAACCTTAAAATATTTCTGACCGTTTATTCTCCCACAGCCATAAGTCGGTCACCTAATACGCACACACCAACTGCATCCAGGGGCACACTCATTTGGCGCAACTATATAATCCATATTTTTAGACAACCATAATTGGTTTTAGAATTATACCTATATTGTCACATTGCATTATATTTATATGTAATTTGACAATTTTAACGTATAATATAATAACGGTTTTACCTTTCTACAGAGTCGAATCTTTAGCATTAGGATTGCCAGTCGGAGCATTGTAACCACCAGTACATAAAGACAACCGTTTATCACTCTTACGCCTACACTACGTACCTCACCTCTTCAACATAGGCGCGCACGGTGTCCATTAGTTCGTATGCGGATCGTAACATGCATTCTGCAGTATTTAAACAGAAACTAATCTTTTTTTGTCTACGGTATATAATAACCTCAAAAAAATCTAATGGTAGACGTAATCTTTGTATCTTGAAAAATCTCGAAAAAACCTAAACAGTAGTATCTTTACCTCGAAAAAAACAAAGTGGTAGTATTAGACCTCGAAAAAAACCTAAGTAACAAGTGGTAGACGTAATCTTTGTATCTCCAAAAATCTCGAAAAAACCTAAGCAGTAGTATTTTTATTTCCAAAAAATTATAACTCAAGTGATACACATCACAAAATTACGTTACCTTATCAAAAATGAGTCGCGCTTCAAGTGATCTATTATTACAATTACAAAAAAGAAATGATATCTCTTTTTAAATTACAGCGCCAATTACAGAGAACATATTTTTCGAGATACAAAGATTACGTCTACCACTTGTTACTTAGATTTTTTCGAGGTATAATATTACCACTGCTTTTCTTCGATTAGAATAAAAGATTGAATCATGAGGAATTACACAGAGGTAACAGTACAAAATACAAATATTTTATTAAAATACTTAAACCCAACAAGGGAATACAAGGTATTTAAATACAAAGTTTACATATGTATTTTAAAAAATTTAATCGCATCGCAAAAAATTACAGAGGTAACAGTACAAAAAATAAAAATATTTTATTAAAATACATAAATTTTTCTTGTCAAAAAACTTGGCGCTGCTAGAGAGAGAAAGAGAGAGAGACCTTTTATCCTATACTTAATCATAAGCCGCATTATTCGAGAGAAAGAGAGACCTTTTACAAATGTAAATATTACTTATTCTATACTTATTCTATACTTATTCTATACTTATTCTATACTTAATTCTAATCGCTTTAAAAATATAGACTTATCCTAACTTATCCTATACTTAATCATAAGCCGCATTATTCACCGTTACACACACACAAAAGTGATAAGAGATCTTTTTTGTAAAACGATAAATTTACTACAAAAATCTATGTGAAACAATGCTGTATTACTGTTTGTTAGATAGTTATAAAATTTATTCTATCTTACTAAATGAAAAATAAAAAATTGCGATAAGCGACCTGTTAATATTAATTAATATTAAGGGCTCAAACTTTAACAGGTATCTTATTTTACCCTCCTGCAAGAATATATGCTATTCGTGAAATAAAAAAAGGCATAGTTCTTTTAAAAAAAAATATGTAACATCAACAATGTATAATCAACGGACAGTATATATTTCAGCTTTTATTTATTGTATTACAATTATTAATAAAATTATATAATTTCCTTCATTCACGGTCGTACTTATTCGTATCCTGCGCCGTCAAGTACGTTCCGAGCTCATGTGTACCAATGGGCCTGCTTAGTCTGCC
>NW_020220616.1:0-5018 GCF_003070985.1 Temnothorax curvispinosus | reverse complement strand
TGTTTCAATTTATATCAATTGACTAGGTCGACCACGACTAATGCAAAATATGCTCAGCTGGCGTTATATATGTGCTGCATGCTGACGCAAATCTTTTTTTATTGCTGGTATGGAAATAAGGTGAAACTAAAGGTACGTGATTTTTAAAAATAATAATTATGAATAAATAATAATTTAAACAAATAAATCAATTAGGTATAGTAAATAATAATTAAATTAATTATTTTTGTTATACAATTGATGTTAATATTTTAATATTATTTTATCACAAATATAGAGCCGACAACTTGTGAGTAACATTTTCGAAATGGAATGGTATATGTTGGATCAGAATGTTAAGAAAGCTTTATTATTGATTATGAAACGTAGCGCAATACCCATTGAATTCACCAGCGCTTATATTATTTCTATGAATCTTGATTCTTTTGTGGGTGTTAGTATAAAATGTTTGTTTTATCACAGGATTAAATGAATCTAATTGGATTTGCAATTAATAACAATATTATAAATTTATCCAAATAAAGTAAAATAAATTGTTTTAGTTTATTTTTGTATATTTTTTTCTTAAATCATTTCTAATTAAATTTTCTAATATTTATTTTTTACAGTTGCTTAAAACATCATATTCAGCTTACAATATCTTGCAGCAAGTGTAATACAAACTGATACGATAAAAATAGTAATTACAATAATTTATAACATTGTAATTTGCATTCAAATAATTTTAAGAAATAATGTAAACAGAAACAATAGAATATTATAATTAATATTGATTCTGGTAAAACAGTAGTTTTTGTTAGTTAAAAGAATAAAAAGAAGTTATTTATGTTTATCTTTCTACGATAGTATAGCAATCGAGTTTAGTAAGAAGATTATTATATGCTTGCGTACACGTAGTGTACGCTACGCGTTTATGCAGTGATGACCAAGAATTTGGTCGCCAACATCCACATATCGTTAAAAGTATAAAAGTCAAGTTAAGTATGCGCATTTTTTAAAAGATTATCTTCTTTTATATCACCTGCGAAGCACACAATACATGTAATTGTTTTCTGTAAACTTTGTGTAACGTACAATATTATTAATTAAACGTAACTTTAAAGTAATTTGCAATTTTGTCAATTAAAGAATGCTTCTATATTTATATTATAAGTATTTAACCCTTTAATGCCACCCGGGGTCCAGCGGACCCCAGACCCTTTAGAATGAAATGTTTTCAAATGTTCTTGCTAAAAATAGAGCTCATGCTCCCATTGATGATAGTTGAATAATTGACCTACCCGTTTGTACACTTAGCAGTACTCAGTTTACTTAATTTTTTATACTACGTTGAAATTGAAATTTTAACAATATAAGCATTTTATTCTCTTTTCTAAGCCTTGAACAACATTGAAAATAATTTTCATAACTAAATATAAAAAAATCAATGAGTAAAAAGACATTTTTCATGCTGGGGTCTTTTAGACCTCATGTGTCATTTACGAGATTCTTGAGAGGTGTGGCATTTAAGGGTTAATAGATATTTCTTTATTTTTTATTATTTACAAATGATATTTGTAAATAATAAAAATATTACATTTCTACCCATATAAGCTTCCTAATTAATTTAATAATTGTAAGTAAACATTGTGATATTTGCCATAAAGAAATAAATCAAATTATTATTATAATAAAAAATACTTTAAGCGATCACAATCGGTAAGTATAGCAAACGCCAAAATCTTTAGACTGACTGGCAAATGTCGACAGTCTATACAGCTTTGTTGTCGGATCGAATTTCTTAGATGTAGATATCCATATTTGTGTCCATAATTCCACCCTTCGCAACTGGTAAATGCATGGCATTAAACATTTCATAACGTATCCCTCACAATATATTTTACCTCGTAAAATAATATATTTATGAGTCGATATGCGACATGGTAACAAAATTCACATACTTTACGGTAATATATCTTTAGATGCAGTATTTTTCAGAAGTGGAGAAAAAGAGAGAGAGAGTGAGAGAGAGGAGGGGGGCAAATACTTATGTTTTGAATTAGTTTATGAATTTTATTTTATTTCATCATACTTATACATATGGACATACAAAATCAATTTGCAAAAAATGCAATTTGAGTCTTTCTCTATTTTATTTTAAAATTAAAGTTAAAAAAGTTAAAAAACTTAAAAAATAAATGTTTCTATATATATTCTTAAATATAGAGTCAGCAATTAGTCAGTAGTGTGTTCGAAATGGAATGGTTTGCGTTGGATTATCCAGTGCAAAAAAGTTTGTTATAATAATTATGAGACGCGGTATGGTATCTATCGAGTTCACCAGTACCTACGTTATTATTTCTGTGAATCTTGAATCATTTGTCAGTGTTAGTATAAAAATTGATTTTTAATCTAAAATTAGTGATTGATTTTATATTATATAATAGCCTAAATGAAGTTTTTTTGCATTTAAACAT
The DNA here is from genome assembly GCF_003070985.1 of Temnothorax curvispinosus. Lineage (NCBI taxonomy): Eukaryota > Metazoa > Arthropoda > Insecta > Hymenoptera > Formicidae > Temnothorax > Temnothorax curvispinosus. The sequence continues at coordinate 2,562 of NW_020220616.1, read as the reverse complement.
AAATATGCAGTAAATCGATTTAAAATAGAATATATGATTAAGTTAAACCTAACTTTTTTAGCGTTTTATGTTACAGTTAAATTGTTTGTGTTGTTAGAAATAAATTGTTAATTTATAATAAATTGGTTATTATTAATTTATAATACAAGTACGTAAGCAAATAATTTTATTTATTGAAGTTACTCAAGACATTACATTATATTCTGCGTATAATCTACTTCAACAAATACGATAATAAAATAGTAAAAATACGAAAATAGAAGAAAATTAATATTTATATTTGTATAAACGTTATCTTTGTACGAAACAAATGTGTATATAAAAGTAAAACATTAAGTTAGAATATCATAATCAATAATTTGTGTATTAAATAAAATTACTAGATAAAAAGATATCTCATATGTTATACAATATTTCCTCTTGTGCGCACCATTTATAGACAATATCTTTATAATACTTTAAAACTTTTACTCACGGTTTATATATATGTCAACGGTCTGATTTTTAATATGTTTAATATGTTTGTTAAATTGTTATTATGTTTGTGAGGATTTGTTCAATCACTTGTGTTTTAAAAATCATGTATATATTATAAATATTTAAAATTTTACTATTTGAAGAAATAGAGCAGTCAACATAAAGAGAGAAGATTTTCGCTACTGCCGCTACTGCCACTTATCATACAATCAGCTTGAAGTAAAACAATTTTTCGGTAAAAGAAATATACTTAATTATTCACGACTGTGATCGAGGACTTTTATTCTTTATTCTCAAGTGTACTTCGTAAGATATTATTTTATTCATGATTTTATTTTCATAGAGCTACATGTCATAGTAATATGAGACTTATATCTAACGATTGCATTTTTCTCTACTTGATATATGACAAAATTATCTGAGGAACACAGTTGTACAATTTGAATAATAAAAATCTTGATTCACAAAGGGAGGCAGAGAATATCTTCGTCAGAAAATTGCGTGGCTATAGACATTCGATAACATCGTCAGTCTCTTCAAAGCTTTTATTGCGAGCTATACCACTGTAGAAACGATTTTGACGTTACTGTAATCAAAGATATTTTGTCGAGTGATAATTTTTCGATAGCTAAGTATTTTAATTGCTAGTTTACATAACGTAGTGTATATAATTTATCTGTAAATTAATTTACGATAAATAATTATGTAATATGCTTATCTGCGACATTGTCTTCGAAATAAATGGAAAGAGATATATGTTGAACGTATCTTTCGTCACATACGGGAAATAGACGGAGAAAGTTACAATGCGCGTGTTAGATTTTACACTTAAAATTTTAACATTCTGTGGTTGCTGGGTACCGGATTCCTGGACGTCATCATATAAACGCGTAATCTACCATGTACATACATTTTTCGTGCTTGTGTTAGTAAACACATTTACCTTATCACAATTACTGGATATTATTCTTACCGTGGACAATGCAGACGACTTCACCGATAATTTTTACATGTTACTTACAACGACCGTCGTTTGTTGTAAAATGTTTAGTATGTTGGTAAATCGCAAAAATATTGCAATGTTAACCAATATTCTTACGGAGAAACCATGTAGACCATTGGAATCAAAAGAAATGGAAATTTATTACAAATTTGATAAGGGCATGCAGTAAGTACCTTGAAAATGCCAAATAATTTTATAATTATAATTAAATTAACTGCTTAGTTATACGAAATATACGATATAATTTTAAAATAAAAACTAGAGATTTTAATATTTCTGGTCGATATTGTTCACATTTTATATCTCTAAGTAGTAAATTAAAATATGTACAATATTATAATTTAAAAAATACAATAATATTCTAATATTACCTACTAAAATTACATATTAAGAATATTAAGAAACATTACATATTAAGAAAAAATAGTAAATTGATATTAAGTGATAGACTGAATTACAAATGAAACGCGACAATGTCTACAGCTATTTTGCAGAGCAACCACGATACATTATGCAATTCTGGTTGAGACGACTTGCGTGTGCATTACGTTAACGTCGTTACTCACGGACTTCAGAAGACGGACATTGACATTCAGAGCCTGGTTACCGTATGATTATTCATCGCCAGTTTTATTTTACATCACGTATGCTCACCAACTGATAAGTTTGATAATCGGATCCGTCCTTCAAGTTGCTTGCGACGGCCTGATTTGTGGACTATTGGTGCACATTTGCTGCCAAATTGAAATACTGGAATCTCGTTTGAGAAGAATAGCACATGAGCCTGATATTCTTCATGAATGCATTCTGCAACACAATCGTATTTTTGAGTTTGTATTTATATATAGAAATGTAGTTGACGCTATACAAAAATATTAGTAATGCCGTGTTAATGAAGATGTCAATGTAGCCTGTCATTTGGATTCGCAGATTTTGAAACAATTAACTGTATTTAATTGCAGCTTTGCTCTTACGGTTAATGAAAAGTTCAGGTTTACTATTGCTATTCAATTTATGGCGAGCACATTGGTGGTGTGTTTCAATTTATATCAATTGACTAGGTCGACCACGACTAATGCAAA
>NW_020220615.1:7746-9957 GCF_003070985.1 Temnothorax curvispinosus | reverse complement strand
TCGCTTCGCGCGTACTTGGCGCGAGACACTACCGTGTCTCTTGATAACATATTAATTCGTGTTCCTCAAAGTCTGATTATATTAAGCGTTTCTTCTACTATTTATTCGTGTCATTAATTGTTTAATTCTTACGATTCTAGTAACGATCTTCCGTTTATGTGTTTTATATATAATCTTGCGTGCGTTCATTCCTTTTCAAAACCTATTATATATGTTTTCATAAAAATTATTGCAACCGATATTGGAATTCTCGAAACGAGAATTAGTGTGTCAATCCAGGATTATTAATTTTACATCTCTTACGAATTGTTGAACTTACAAGTTCTAACGTTTCTTTATTGTCTCGCTCGGTAATAGTGCAATTAATTCTAGCGAATTAAAGAACATTATTTTTAAAAATATATCTATTTAAGAGCAATTAAATTGACACACTGATTCCATGCATTTTTTTATTGCTTTATTTGCTTTAAACTAATTTTGCTGTGTTTTTTCATATATATATATATTGTGCGTTGTATGTTCAAATTGAAATGATTTCCTTGTCTCGATAGAAATTAAAACTGTTGCTGCTTTATTACTTTAATTTAATAAGATTAGATAAACCAAGATACGTCTCCCTTTCACAGAAGTGTCGAATTACAATACAGGATCAATTTTCACATATATAATTATTGAAAAATAGAGACGTTACAAATATCAAGGAAAGGATCCGTTCATATTAATCCTCTTATTTATTTTATTATATTTGATATGATTTATGTATCTTATAACTCAGAACATTTATATGTTTTATTGTACGAATACTGGTAAGGTTTGGTGGCAGTTTTCCTTACCCTTGCAACAAATGTTGGTATTCAGTGAATATTTCTGCCATTTATAAGTTGCCTTCGATAAATAAATCACGGTACACAATTTCTCTCTCCAAACAAAGATTCGTTACATTTGTTCCTTCCTCATCTAAATCACGAGGCCAGGCTCGTGCGCGAGCTTGTTCCAAACAGATACACATATTCAATATACGGATATAGAAATTCTGTATACGCATGTATAAATTGTGTATACCTTCTGTATATACCTGTGTATACCTGTATATATACTTTTTCTCTAGGGATGTATGTATACCTATAGGACAAATAATAAGAAGAAAAATTAAAAAATAATTAGACAAATAACTGTTGCAATGTTTTTTACAAAAAGTAAAATGGCGATTAAATTATACAATATTCTATAATCATATTTCTTATTTCTATAATCATATTTTCAAACTGACTGACTTCAAACGTAATTGAATGCACATATGAAAAATTTTTTTATGAAAGTAGGGTACTAATTGTAAGTTCACATAGGTCATATTTTCTATATAATTATATTTTACATACAATATTATATATATACTAGAGTCCTAGATATTAGAGAAGCGACATTGAAGGAAACCATCTGATTAGCTAACTAAATCTCGCATGTGATTCAGCGCCATATTGTTTCTTACTACGGTAAAATAAATAAGATTTAATGTTTATAAATATACAGATATAGACGGTCTGTTTCTTACAAACACTTTAGAAATAAAGACAGGTCCGCAATAATTTCAATATATGGCCGTGAATGCCTAAAATATGTTTCACATGTTATCTTGTTCTAACCTGCTTTGACGTCTCCTACCCAGATTCTACTGTCAGATGTGGAGAAAACAAGATGGCGACTTTTCGATATATTGCACGATATTGCACAATAATCTCACTTATTGATTTCAATGTCGCTTCTCTATTATTTAGGACTCTATATACTCCATCCAACGAGAGATCGATCATGATTGATCAAACATAAATAACGATAGGCCACAGAGCCGCAACAAGGTGTTCGCGTTAAATTATTTTTATTTTTAATAGATATTGTCCAACACTATTAAAAATAAAAATAATTTAACACGAACACCTTGTTGCGGCTCTGTGCCCTATCATTAATATTTATGTTTGATCAATTATGATCTCTCGTTGGACGAAGTATAATATCTAATATGTATGTATACATATATGATTATTATATAAGCAATTTTTTCTTATTTCTTCTAACTTTATTTACCTATTAACTTTTGAAGTGAAATTTCTTTAGGCACGGTAGTGAGTTCGATTCGCGACACGAAAAAGTGTAACGGAAGTGAAACTTCTTTGGTACGGTAGTAAGTTCGATTGTGCGACACGAAAAGTGTAA
>NW_020220615.1:0-7736 GCF_003070985.1 Temnothorax curvispinosus | reverse complement strand
CACGAAAAGTGTAACGAAAATTCGACCAATAGGCGTACGAAATGAAACTTCTTTGGTACGGTAGTAAGTTCGATTGTGCGACACGAAAAAACGTCACGAAATAGTGTCACGAAAATTCGACCAACATGCGTACAAAGTTAAACTCTTTTTGGATCGGTAAGTAAATTCGATTTTGCGACTCGAAAACGCGTCACGAAAATTCGATTAGGCGTACAGCACTGGCGAGATGGATATAGTGAGAATTGCGTGTAACACTATATTTTCGAGTTGCGGGCGGCTTGGAGTGACTAATTCCGTTGTATTGTTTTTGTATTAATTTCAGAAAAGTTATGGCAAAGCCTTGCCTTCAGAAGTTTCATTTCTAACACGCGTGGCGACCACGCGTTTATTTTTTTTATTTAAAAAAATACAAAAATATTATTCTTTAAATTATTATTAAATTCATCATCTCAATATTTTTCTTGTATACATATATACAAGATGTAGAATTTATATGTACAAGAAAAAGAAAAAATATATGAACATATTTTATATGTAATTGTATACATAGATACATATGTTTTATATTAAAAAATGTTCACTAAATTTGTTTATATAAAACTAAATTTTTTATATAAAAAAATAGGCTCTAAAAGCGATAATGAATATAATTAAATAGAGAATTTTTATAAAAAGAGAATAGATAACATGTATTTATGTCACAGTACATTATTACTGTTTAGAATAAATATCTACTAGTTTTGAACAAAGTTTTTCTTAATGTCACGATAGTTCAAATAATCCTGCTTTTGAATTTTGAGTCGACAGAATCAAATTAAAGATCGACAATTCGATCTTTAATTCTGTTCGAATTATTTATACATGAAGTTCAAATATTCGTCAATTCAAACGATTCAATCGCGCCGTAATTCTATCGAATTCATTTTCGAGTCCTAATTTGCATTAACCAACAAAAAATGAATTTGTTAATTCAGTAAAACTATAATTCGCTGCGCAAGTTGACTATTTATTTAGCTAAGCAGATCTGATGATAGTGCAGCAAATCAAATGTAGCACATTTTAAAACAATTAAATGTGTGTTAGCGTACAAAATTGATTTAATTTTTTGTTGTAACAACAATTGCTACATCAAGTTTTATTTGATTCAAAGGCAAAATTAGGCTCAACGTTATATACTACTTTATTAGAAGTTTCAAACTAATCTTTGAATTGATTTTAGTACATGGACAGCAGTTTAATTGAAAATAACTTTGTTAACTCAATAACAGTATTAACAGTATGGAACAAAAATACGCTCTTGTCTTATAAAATGTTATTTGTTTTATTTTTTTCCCGCGTAAAAAGGCATTTTGCTATACAAATAAATTTACCATACTATAATATTCAATTTTAATCATTAGTTTTGTATAGTTTTGTGACTTACAATTAGTTACGCAAAACTGGCTGTCTATATAATATATCGTGGATTTATTAAGTCAATGCAGTTTCTAATTACTACAATAATTTCTAATTGTCTTTTTCCGTGACAATAAAGTGACAAAATAATTGTTTTGTACGTATAGGATGGAAAAGATAATCCAGGATTTATTAGCGACAATGATCATAACAATGAGGAAAAGCGGAACTCAAAACGTGTTCTTGGGACGGTGAGTTATATTTATTCAACATTGCTATTGAATCTTCCATATTCTTGATATTTCTATTTTTAATTATCTTATATATTATTGTATTTTTATTTAATAAAAAAAATGGCATTTTAATAAAAAGATGGGATTTTTATTCTACGCAAGATGTGTTACAAGACCGAGAGAGAAGTTAAGAATAGAAAGGCCGTTTTTCTTATTCCGATAAGTTGAAAATACGAAGATTCGATTTATTATTAAGTTGCAAATATATTAAGAGAGTCAAGCAATGTTACAATATTAAAAATTTTAAATAAATTTAAAAACAATTATATATATATATATAATTAATATATACTTAATATATATAATTAATATATATATATATATATATATATATATATATATATATATATATATATTAAATATTTAATATTTGAATGTTTTCTTTAATTACCTACACTGAAAAAAATATTTAGATCCAAAAAAATATTTATTTAGATTGCTGCCAATAGCTTATTTACTTAATATAATACACATATTTATTTAAAATTAAATATTTTTATTTAAATTAAGTAAAAATATCTAATTCTAAATAAATATGTTATTATATTAAGTAAATAAATTCTGTATTATATTAAATAAATAAGCTCTCGGCAGCAATCTAAATAAATAATTTTTTTGATCTAAATATTTTTTTCTCAGTGTACCATTACGAAGACTCGATTTATTACTAAGTTGCATGAATTTAGATGATTGAATTGGTGCGGCTGTAAAATCTAAAATTTTTGGAATCAAGTATTTTTGTAGCATTCTAGATACATATTTTTTGTTGTAGAATAATGATGGATTTAGTTATGATTATCAAACGCCTGACGACAGAAAATTGCCGTTATCATTATCACTGTTGGAAGAAATGGTATGTTTTCAATACATCCATCACAATAAAATTATTACATATTTATTATATTATTTATTATATTATATACTTACGAGGAACAAGAACCTCGTATTCGTTTTTTATTTATTCTATGACAATCATAGAAATCTGAAATATCAAACAAAAAATTTTGCTGTTTATCGCAAAAAATTTTTATTATTGTTCGATGTTATATTAAAATTCTAAACGTTGTAATTGATAAAATAAAAAATCTTTTTACGTAAATTTTCATAGAGACTTGTTTATTTGTTATGAATATAAAATGATCTATTTATTCTATTTATAAAGTAAAGAGTCGCAAGTGATTCTTCCTTCTCTCTATTTTGATGAGCTTCAAAATACAATTAAAAAACTTCAATTTTAAAATTCTGAAAAACAGTCAATAGTGGAGGTATATTGAAAAATATTTAATTATACCTTATATTTTATATTTTAATATATATATAAAGAATATATTTTCGAAAAATCTGAGCACACAGCTTATTTATAAAGTATCTTTGAAGACATAAAAATTTTATTTAAAACATTCTGCATATATATCTCTTATCATTTTAATAATATAATGCTTAGAAACATGAAAATCGATTTTCTACGAAGGGACGCGTTGTTTTATCAACCTATTAAGTCCTAAGGAGACCCTTATGCGCTTTTCTGTTTTAAATCTTCGTAACTCGGATCCTAATTGTAATTTTGGAACCGAAATTGGTATTTAGAAGTAAAAAGAATTAGTCTTTCCGAAAGTTACTAATATCTGAATAAAAATAAATCGATATAATTTTTATTTGAATGATGTATAATCAAAATTCTACTTAAAAAGGTACACGAAATCAATTATTGGTTGAATATTTGTCAATAAAAAAGCAGAGGAGCCATTTACTTTTTTTTACTTTCACTTTATCTTGTATATCTTTTTTATATGAGATCCCATTCCATCGTCGACTAAATTTTTGGAGAGAACAACTCCTTTTTACCTCTAAATACAATTTCGGTCTAAAAATTACGATTAAGATCCGAGTAACAAAGAATTTAAATAGAAACCAAAAATAAAAAGAGAAAAGCACAGAGGCCTCTTAGGACTTAATAGATTAATGCATGAGAACTAAGAACAGTAATAAAAAAATACATGTTTCTTTTTTTTAGTTTATATTATAATATATAGTTTATCAAAATTGGGAGGGGAGACACGCGACCCTTTCTTTAGTAGAAAAACTACATTTTACGGTCATAATGAACTGGTGACTTCAAACGGTCTCATAAAAGTCAATTAATTATTATAGCAAAATAATTTGTACATTCAGAAAAGCTATTTTCAGTAAATAAAATCAAAATTCTTAATAAGGCATTTTGCTGTTAATTAGTAAAATATTTGCTATATGTTTAAAATATGCTGAGTCGGCAGAATTTTTTTTTCTTCATATATTGAGGATGTCCATCGGGTGTCCAAAAACCAATATATTTCGAGGCTTGTAATGGCTCCACGAGCATCTTTTGATGATCATATAGAGCTTTGTATACTTACAAAGACTTATGCCATATAGCTTTTGCCTCAGAGCAAAATATTCACAAATCATTCATGTCATACATATAAATGTTTGCTTGTAGTCAATAGCAGAAAACGAAAAAAGAAGAGCGACTTGGGGAAACGGTATGGAGTTTTTGATGTCCTGTATCGCGATGTCTATTGGACTTGGAAACATTTGGAGATTCCCGTTTACCGCCTTCGAAAATGGCGGTGGCGCTTTCCTGATTCCGTATATCATTGTACTTTTCTTAGTGGAAAAGCCGTTTTATTACTTACAACTATTATATATTTAATTAACAAACCAATAATTATGCACAATTGCATGAAATATGCATGGTCAAAGGGCATTGACCTGCTGAAATGGATCGAATCTTACAGATAAGCCAAGAGATAAGCAATAGAGAATTCATAGTCATTCTTTTGTAAAATTTTGAAAATTCTAATCCCGGTGAATACCCGGTCCGACACGAGCTATGGTACACCCAGATAGTCACGTCTGCTAAGAGCAGGCATAAACTGCATGTGCCGCATGTTATACTGGCATGGAATTTTGGCAGTAGCAAAGCGCATGATTTATTGCCGTGTCAGATATATGCGTAGAAATGAAACATAAATCTAGCAGAATTTGACATCATGATATGATAGCAGATCGTGATGGCACGTTATGCACGTACAGAAAAAAAGAAGTGTCAAATCAACACTTATATCGAGAGACACAGTAGTGTCTCACATCAAGTACGCGCGGAGCGAGACATTACAGTGTATATATTTACGCGAACACACGGATTTAGATTAAGAAATAAGAAATAAGAAATCCGGTTTATATTGATTCTAACCCTTAATGTGTAAAGTAAATGCACCTATTTGCGTTCGTGTAAGGGTTATAGCAGAATAGAAGCCTAATATACGAGTATAATCTATTCCAATTTGATTAAAAATCATTACTGATTGAAAAATATATATTTCTTTATGGAAAAAAGCTTTTGTTTTGACAAATTGCTACATATTGCACCGGAAAATTCTAAAATTACGCATGGGTCTATGGCGTCTGTGCCAAAACAACATACTTGTAACTTGAGAACCGGCAAGCTTGCCTATCTAGCTCCTGCCTCTAAAAAAGTAGGTGGGGGAAGGAATCAAAGTACCCAAAACCGCTCCGAAAAATAAACATATCGCTGAATACCGAGCAAGTCAAATCTCGCACGGACGTCTCAGACCCCGGTGTACATTCGACAGGTATACATAGTCTTTATCTGTAAGTAACAATGTTGCAATTATTTATGATAAATTTTGTTTTTGGTCAAAACAACGTCCCTTTAAAAGATTTTGACAAATAATTGCTTCTCTAGTTTAGTTATTCCCAAAAAATGGAATTTTGCTTTCTAAAAATTATTATATCACAAAATTGGCGTTACCAATAATTCAACCCAAGTGATATGTATTTTTCAAAAAAAATATATAAAATCTTTAAATTGCGCCAATTACATATGTATTACTTCAAAAAATAACTTTTGCATTTTTAAAAAATTAAACCCAAGCGGTACGTATTTTTGTATTCTCATTTAAGGATCTTCCTATTCCAACCCAAGTGGTAGTAGCTTTAATTTTTCTTAAAAGAATTATATCATCAAATTGTGTTATCTTACTCAACCCAAGTGATATGTAAAAATAAATACAAAATTAAACATTTATTTAAAAGAAATAAGAATTAAAAATACAAAATTAAAAAAAATTTTTAAAGTTTTTCCACACGAAACATAATATTTAATAAATATCTATTAAATATCCCCAATGTATATCCATGATATCTACGAGATATCCATTAGATATCCAATAAATATCCAAATGTCCGCAATACGAGATTTAATAGATATCCATTAAATATCCATAGAGATATTCATTGGATATCCATTAAATATCCAGTGGATATTTATATAAATAATTTCATGTCCAGTGAATATTGATTAGATATTTGCGTGTATATTTATTCGATGTTTTTTATTTTTATACTAGATTTTTTGCCCGCGCTTCGCGCGGGCTCAAAATCTATTCCCCTTTCCCCAAACTCACTCATTAATTAGGAGCACCTTTGATATTCTTTCTCCTCAAACTCTAACCTACATCTCTCCGAATTTTTTTTTTTTAAATAAAAAATAATAGATAATATAATAGATGCAGATTAGCATATTGTCAAATATTTCAAAAACGTAATCTCTTATATTAAAGTCTTTAAATTTTATTTTTGCTCGTGCCTCGCGCGTTTTTACCCTCCGTTGATCCACCATTATTAACTCTCTTTTATTTTCTTTTATTTTATTTTCTTTTTTTGAAATCATCGAAAAATTAGAAAAATTTGGCACTGGTTTCAAGAAAATCAATTCTTAATAAAAAATTATCCATTAATAAAAAAATAAACTTATCCTCCTAAAATTAAAAAAATTTTGACTCCTATTTCATATATAATTCTTTAAGATTTGGTTAATTAATTCCCAAAAAATTGGAAAAATTTTGTAACCGGTTCCTAAAAAAATCGGTAACAAAAAATTATACACTTTATAGCAAACCCCAGGAAATTCTACCTTTATTTCATATACAATTCTTTGAAATTCGATCAATTAACTCCCGAGAAATTTGAAAAATTTTGTAACCGGTTTCCACAAAAATCGGTAACAAAAAATTATCTATAAAAATTATCCATAAAAAAAATTTAGCTTGATATCTCAAAATTTACGGAAATTGGAGCAGAAATCGGAAACCTTTTTATTATTAGCAATTTTTCTATAAACTCATCGTAGCCATCCTGAAAAAATTAGAAAATTTTGAAACCGGTTTCCAAAAAATTGATTATGAAAAATTATACACATCTTCGCCATCCCCGAAAAATTAGAAAAATTTGGGCATTGTTTTTAAGAAAGTAACGAAAAATTATCTTTAAAAAAATTTAGCTAATATCTCAAAATTTGAGGAAATTAGAACAATCACGTACCTACATTTTTTTAAACAAAAATCGAAAACTTTTTTAGAAAAATTGGAAAAACTTCGTAACCGGTTTCAAGAAAATCAATTCATTAATGAAAAATTATCCATTAATAAAAAATTAAACTTATCCTCCAACAATTAAAAAAATTTTGACACAACTGCTATTTTATATATAAATCTTTAAGATTTGGTCAATTAATTCCCGAAAAATTTTAAAAAATTTGTAACCGGTTTCCAAAAAAATTGGTAACAAAAAATTATACATTTTATAGCAATCCCGGGGAAATTCTACCTTTATTTCATATGTAATTCTTTAAGATTCAATTATTTTCCGAGAAATTGGAAAAATTTTGTAACCGGTTTCCAAAAAGATCGGTAACGAAAAATAATACACTTTATATCACTCCCCAGAAAATTCTACCTCTATTTCATATACAATTGTTTGAGATTCGGTCAATTAATTTCCGAAAAATTGGAAAATTTTCTGATACCAATTTCCCCAAAAATCGGTAACAAAAAATTATACACTTTATGGCAATCCCCGGGAAATTCTACCCCTACTTCATATAATTTTTTAAGATTTGGTCAATTAATTTCCGAAAAATTGAAATAATTTTGTAACCGGCTTTCAAAAAAATCGGTAACGAAAAATTATACACTTTATAGCACTCCC
>NW_020220614.1:0-3918 GCF_003070985.1 Temnothorax curvispinosus | reverse complement strand
CGATTTCAGAATCTTGTTCAACGATGTGTACCACCTTGGCCATTGACCGAGTGCGAGACCTTGTCTCCGTTTCTGTATAATAATAATAATAATTTTTAAAATAAAAAAATGAAACAGTTTTGGTTAAAAAAGTTTTGTTAATATTTACTAAATTTTACCTGAGAATGTCGCAGCAGCCGTGAAATAAATATCTTGACGCTAAGCTACTAGATATTATTTGATTCTGTAAACCAATAAAATCCAATATTTTACTTTTTATACAACACAGAATATTTTACTATCATTATATTGCATAAATATGTAACAATGCACCCCCAAACATGCATCGTTCCGGCAGGAACACCACGCCGAGACCACCCAGCCGACTACCCGCGGGGGTGAAGAACGGGCACGGTGTGCCCAGCGTATTTTTAATCGTTCTCACATGCAATGTTAGGAAGTCCGCGAATGGACTTAACGCGGCAACCGCTTCACCGCGCCGAGCGGTGCCGAAGGCGGCCGAAGACCGCCGAACGCGATCACGGCATCGGGGCGCCGCGATCCCCGATTGCTCCGCCGCACCGGCCCGGCGCTCGCGATCGCCGTCGCTACCCCCACCACGCCGCGACGCCGCCGCGACGCGTATATAAGCCCGGCGTCGCTGGCACAAAGCGCGATTCCCGATCATCCGTCTTCCCGACAACACCGATCCTGAATTCCCGCACTAAGCCAGTCTGAACGTAAGGTAGAGCGCCTCTGGCATTCTCTGTCTTCGCCGAGTGTGTCTCGGCTAACGACCAGTTTTTCGCAGTTATCCGAATCACCCGAAGCCGTCCGGATAAGAAGGTAGAGCGCCTCCGGCATTTTCTGTCTTCACCGAGTGCGTCTCGGCGAAGGACCAGCTTCTATTATCCAAATCATCCGAAGCCTGTCCGGACAACACGGTAGAGCGCCTCCGGCATTCTCTGCCCTCGCCGAGTGTGTCTCGGCCGACGACCCGCTTCCGCCGCGTTACCCACGCTTCGCGATCCATATCACCGCCGCGCTTCGCGCCATTTTTCCGCGCTCCGGGCCAAGCCGACCGGGAAACCGGCGCCGCCCGTACCGATACCTACCACTACGCGATTCGGTCCACGAGAATACGAAAGCAACGGCTCCGCCCCGCACATACCGCGGGTTGCCCCGCGCCGCCCGCGACCAAACCACAGTCGCCTCACACGCACGCCCAACCGTCGGAAACCGCGCAGGCATACGCGAGCGAATCCCGCTAAAGCGATACACACGCACTGACCCGTTGTAAATGTCGCGAGCATATATTGTTATTGTTATAGAATAAACTTGACTATTTTCTGTTAACCGAGACACGCCTTCATTTTGCTAACCTTGCCACCCGTCTGCTTCTCCGCACCTCCTTCGAACCCATGCCCGCCGCGAGCTAGATCCGCGCTTCGAAGCCAGGTTGTTTTAAATACATTGTTTTTTATAAAATTTACTTATACTTCTATTTTGACAGTAATCGTTTTTGTCACGTTCTTACCTCACCAGGGTCTGAGTGACCCTAGCATCCCACTTCTCACTGTCTGCCGTGGCTGCTTCAACCGAACTGACTCTCGCATGTGACCAGACTAGTGCTACCCTTTAAACTTTTTCCCCCCCGGGTCCGAAGTCCCTACCACTGCGCGTTCAAAAAGGGCGCGAGTTTTAAACACGTGTAGGGTCTTTTAGACCCTGGTGAGGTAACCGAGGGTTAATATTGATGTTAAACTAAATGATCAAGGACTAATTGTTTATTCGTAACAACATGCCATCGTGGCATATCTTGTCAATATTTCAAAAGCCTCATTAAGGTGGTTTATTCGCGACTATGTGAGTCAAAATAAACCTCATTTTAAAACTTCTAATTTCATACACTTTCATAGTCGACTAAATTCATTAATGAATTTCTCAAAATGATTGTATATCACAAATCGAATAAATAATCAATAATAAAAAAGAGGCGAATGAAAATAGTCCAATTTTCTTAGCGTAGTACAGAAGAGCTTCAGATGTGGCAACGTCGCAACATTCATGTAAACAAATGGTTGCACGTGTATCGTTTGGAGCAATAAACTTAGAGGTTAATTTTATTTAAATGCAACATTTACTTTTATATCATGAACGAACAACCGCGTTTTAAAGGACGCTTTATCAAACAAAAAGTGCTTGACCACAAAAGAAAACGCGCAGAACTATTGACAAAAAAACAAGCCGAATGGCGAAACACAGCCGAAGTGAAATACCCATGTGAAGGGCGACACGTTGTTACTCTCAAAACGCTGGGAAAGAATTTGAAATGCGGAAAATGTGGATCTGTCTTATCCCTAGAAAATGTCGAGAAAGAGAAAAAAGTTGGGTTACTTTCCGTCCTGAGTGTCAAGTGCCTTACATGTTCAATGTATACACTTGTACCGACCGATGATGAGCATACCGTTAATAATGCTGCGAAGAAATTTATAAAAAATGCAGTTCACAATGATGTTACGACGGATGCAGCACTGAGTAAACATTTATATTTATTATTTATCATTACGTTTCTTTGCATAATATTATTAGTCTGTGAGAAAATGTAGAGAATTGTAATTCGATAAGATTAGTATATAATTGATTTATAAGAAATGTTAAATTTGATATACAATTCGCATTCTTTCAATATACTAGATAAAATAATTGTACTATCGTGAATTTCTCCGTCAAACTTCATCAAGTTAAAAAATGTTCATATCTATTTCATTCCAGGCACTTTTCACGCAGGCATTGGTATCACACAGCTGAATAAAATTCTCGCATGCTTTGGCGTTTCTTCCATTCCTCCAAGTTTATTCAGAAAGTATGAGCAGGAAGTTGGGTTCATGATTGAAGAAGCTGCAAAAGAAAGCTGTAAGAAAGCTACTATGGAAGAGAAGAGATTAGTATTAGAAAAAATTGAAGAGCTGCGACAGATGTTGTAAGATTAATACAAGTTTTTGATTCATTTTTCTAATTATCAATGATAATTAGAATATAGAATGATATTTATTAGAATAAGTATTGAATAAGAATCTCCTAATTAAATAAGTTAATATTCTGAAATTATGCATTCACTAAGCGACTTTTTAGTATCAGTGTCAAAATGTAATTTTATTCACAAGATTTTTTCTTTTTATAATTTTTGTTTTAATATTAAGATAAATATAATTTTTTATAATAAGAAACGACGTTGTATTTTACAATATAAGAGTACAGAAATTACTTTTAGGAATAAACATCGTCAGTGATCATGTAATTCGAAACAGGGTGCGGTCTCGCTTCGCGTATACTTGGCGCGAGACACTATACCGTGTCTCTTGATATACTTATGTTCTAATAAAATCATAAGAAAACAATATAAAATGCAAAAGACGTCTAATGAACTATTTTATATACACAATAATTTCATTTTTTCAACGTTCTATTATTTTCTATTTTTTTTCTATGTCAATAGGCCAGATGACTTCAAAGAAGAATTTGCTAATGAAATGTATGTATTTGATGAAGTTGCTTTGTTGAATCTAGAGAATGATATGAGCAGTACAAGAAAACTCAATAAAATTTTTGGCAAAATTGTTAATATCATAGTATCTTACGATATGGGTTGGAGTAAAAGAGGAAATGGTAAGAGCTACGATAGTTTGAATGGATATGGAGCTATAATCGGATTTTTGACGGGCAAGATACTTGATTATGGTACACGAAATAAAAAATGCCATATGTGTGACGTGGGACGTGAAAACGCTGTTCATGACTGCCGAAAAAATTACAAAGGCAGCGCTAAATCGATGGAGGCTGATGTTGGTGTCGAACTCATTACCTCTAGCAAAATATTAGAAGAAGTGGGCGTGGAAGTAAAAGTTGTCATTGCGGATGAAGATTGTACACTGATGC
>NW_020220613.1:0-2198 GCF_003070985.1 Temnothorax curvispinosus | reverse complement strand
CTTACGGCCTTACGATTATGACTAATACTTTGTTACGTGCAACGGCCTTAACCAATACGTTTCCTGTGCGCTGGCTCACGTTACGTTACGCTACGTGACCATACGAGAGTCTTGGAGAGTCTTGTGCGGTGGCTCTTATATCAGTCCATGTGACCGCACCCTTAGGGATGCATCACGGCAGATCCGTCTGAATAAAGCTTAAATGTTACATGCCGACGCATTTCGAAGAAAAGAATTTGTATTAATATTATTACTTATGCACGATTTGGAGTATTTACAAACCCTATGGATAGATATTCGATAAAGCAAATCTCTTTAAAATACATGATCACGCATATATGGCCCTTTCAATGTGCAATAATACGCTCCATAATAGGCAGGAAGGGCCCGGACACACACTTTTTCGTAACAGTAACAGTAGGATTTCGACCAATCGTGTTACTCGATTCGGGAACGTACGGCCGTACGTTTTCGAATCGAGCAACGCGATTGGTCGAAATCCTACTGTTACTGTTACGAAAAAGTGTGTGTGATTGATGCACTTACCAATTGACACTCCTGGCTATAACCCGGCGCCCCCGGCGGAACTTTGGACTTGGACGTCACTGATTAGGGAGCATTATTTTTTTTAGACGTTCAACGTTACAGGCGAAAAAGAACACGAATTTCCGCAACGATGTTTTCCACTTGCGCGAGGACGTTACGGGCTACTAGCAAAGTGAGCATACTTTTTCTCGAATTCGTTAATTTTCATCTCTCATTTGTTTTCCCGTTTTGATCATATGATATTCGTATATATACTTTGCGTTCCGAGCACCATGACCTCAAAGAGAGAGATTCGTTCCAATTCTAACGCTTACTACATTTTCGATCTATTTTTGTGAGAAGCATAAGATAACTCGCTGTTTACACTTGTACGAAGCTCGATTAGATGTATATCGTGAACAGATTTCGGATTGTTTCCTAATTTGTAGAATTTTTTTCAATCTAAATGTCTCACAAATGTCACTTATTTTCAGTTCGGTTCGTTGGCACGCTACGAGTCTACTCTGGTCATTGCGGAGCACAATAACGAGACTCTATTGCCGCTCACCTGCAACACGTTGACAGCTGCCAAGAAGATCGGCGGCGACGTTACCGTCCTGGTGGCTGGCACGAAATGCGAGGCAGTTGCGCAGAATGCGTGCAAGGCCAAAGGCGTGTCCAAGGTCTTCCACGCGGACAGCGATGCGTTTAAGGGATTTACCGCGGAGTCGTTGACGCCGCTTGTACTCAAGCTGTGCAACGAGCACAAGTTCACGCATATATTAGCCGGTGCGAGCGCATTTGGCAAGGCGTTGCTCCCCCGAGTTGGTTCACAATTTATTATTCCGCCAAAAGATTGTACCAACTACGTTAATTTTATACTAATTCATATATAAATCTGTTTAAGGTTGCAGCTAAGTTGGACGTATCCCCAATAAGCGAAATTATCGATATAAAAGCTTCGGATACCTTTGTACGTACCATATACGCTGGTAATGCCATTCAGACTCTTAAATCTAAAGATAACGTGAAGGTAGTATCGGTGAGAGGTACCTCTTTTGAGTCGCTACCTTTGGAAGGCGGTGACGCTAAATACGAGAGTGTCCCTGCTGGCGACTACACTTCGAATCAAGTGGAATACGTTAAACAAGAGCTCAGCAAGTCCGACAGGCCGGAATTGACGTCCGCTAAAGTTGTGATTTCCGGTGGACGTGGAATGAAATCTGGGGAAAACTTCCAATTGCTTTATACATTGGCGGACAAGCTCAATGCAGCAGTAGGAGCATCTCGCGCCGCAGTTGACGCTGGTTTTGTGCCAAATGATATGCAAGTAGGACAAACAGGGAAGATCGTTGCGCCTGTAAGTAAAATGATAATAATAATTTAATACGACTTTGCTTTATTAGTCGTTTCAATCTTATCTTATCTTGAGTGCAATAATTGCATGCATGATTGCGATTTCAGAATCTGTATATAGCAGTTGGAATTTCGGGAGCGATTCAGCATCTCGCTGGTATGAAGGATTCTAAGACGATTGTGGCTATTAACAAAGACCCAGAAGCACCGATCTTTCAAGTAGCGGATTATGGATTAGTCGCAGATTTATTTAAGGCTGTACCCGAGCTAACGGAGAAGTTGTAAATTACAAATGACTCGTATAAAGATTTGTATTT
>NW_020220612.1:0-1666 GCF_003070985.1 Temnothorax curvispinosus | reverse complement strand
TTGTTTTTAAGTCATCTAATAGCCACTAGAGTCGTTGCGATCGATGTTCGCGCGGTGGCGAGGGACGCCGGAGGCCGGGGGGGATATCTGTCATATGAAATTTGGCGGAGTGGTTTTGTGTCAACTTCGTAGTCTCGACATTATGGGTTCGAATCTCCGTGCCCTTAATTTTTTTTTTTAATCCTTTCACAATAATAATGTGATAAATAATAATGCTTTAAATAATTAAAGACTACAAATTAATAAAATATGTATAAATATAAATATAAATAAAAATAAATATATAAAAATAAATATAAATATAAAATAAATACGAGTTTTTATTCTAAAAATTAAGAACAAATAAAAATATTTTTTATGTGTTTATTTTTATTCTTTTTTTTTATTTTTGTGGGTATTCCAGGTTGTCAATGTCTTTCGGCACTCGAAATAGAGAACGTTTCTGCTCGGTTTTGCTACCGGTTTTGCAATTCGGTACCGCACACCACTTTGTCATATTTCAAAAAGTTTTTTAATGTCAAACACAATCGTGGAAGCAGATATCTCCGCCAAATTTCATATGACAGATATCCCCCCCGGCCTCCGGCGTCCCTCGCCACGGCGCGAACATCGATCGCAACGACTCTAGTGGCTATTAGATGACTTAAATACAACTTCACTAAGCGACCTACCCCCACCACTGGAATTTAGCGGTAGTCTCCAGACCTGTATGTAAGACCGTGGTTAATAAGGTAACATGAATTTTTTTAGATTTTTTTAGAACACTTTAAAGTATTTTTTAGGCGTCGGACACGAGTGACCCGACGTTACCCGTTACAGGTGTCGAAAAAGACGTTACACACGAAGGGATAATAATTATTGCAAAAAGAAAAAAATTGTTTATGCTATGTTTTCCTGTAAAATGAGCTTTAAAGTTTAATAAAAATTTCAAATGTAGTCACGTGATCTGAAACGCCACGCTATCGGTGTGACGTCATAATGTGAGAGCCCGTTCAGACGTGCCCTTTATGGACAAATCAACAACCGATTCTTGAATAATTATCGGCATAAAAATGGCAAATAAACTTGAATCTGGCTTTGTAAAAGCCGATGCACGTAATCTGCTACGAGTTGATATGTTCATGATATTGGATTTATGGGAATCAGGCGATAGGTTATGTGTGTCTCCAAAGAGACGGACAGATCTGCACGATTAAAGGTGAAATTTCATGGGCAGTAAAAAGTAGCAGCAGATCGTACTGATTGGCTACAAAATAGAGAAGTTCTAGGAACTCGAGAACTTCTCTATTTTATAGCCAATCAGTACAATCTGCTGCTGCTTTTCACTGCCCATGAAATTTCACCTTAAGGGGATCCTAAAGTGAAGGCTGAACTTCCTCGACGTCGGTAATGTCAACATTTCTAATTCTGTTTTCTTGTCATATATCTATATCTGTCCTTGTCTAACGAGAGGCATCTGTCTTTGTTCGATTACTGCGCCATCTCTTGCCACACGCAATATTGCTTATCCTGTCAACCTGAATGTGCTTTTGCACATATAAAAGTTATATAAAGTAATCTTTTTTTCTAGGTTTTCAATCTTAGATCTAATTGCACGATATTGTTCTTAAATGTTGTCCCTAGGTCATGCCGGTCTAATTTTGTGGATATTTATCGTGGAATTTTT